>NC_064670.1:79367871-79592871 GCF_943734685.1 Anopheles coluzzii | reverse complement strand
ACGGATTTCTCGTTCGGGATGAGTTCATAATGAGATCGGGGAACTCATTTAGCAGGTCGGCTACGGGTGATGACGCGTCACATATCTTGACAGTGGACTGTCGGGTTGTGTCCGGCTGACCGGCTACGCGAAGGTTAGATTGCGCGTCAACTAAACAGCGATGGTGTAGATCTACAAGTAAATGGTAATGGCGCAGAAAGTCCGCTCCTATGATGGCAGAGCTTACGTCCGCGATAACGAAATTCCACAAAAAAGGACGGCGTAAACTAAGATCAATTGTACGGAGGGACTCACCATATACCACTATCGGCGAACCGTTGGCTGCATATAGCCGCATCGTAGACGGCTTCGAGGGGATGTAGTTAGCTGACTTCGGGATGACGGAAACATCAGCGCCAGTGTCGATTAGGTAGCGGTGTTGTGTTTTGCGGTCGAAGATCACCATCCGGTTGCTGACAGGTGAGATGGTGTTCACTTGCGATCCGATGTTCCCGGCGCATCCTCATGCTGATGACGGCGGTTGACCCGAGCTCGGGGACACGGGGGCTGGATACGAGCAAGGCTGTCGGCAGGATCGTGCTGTTCTTCCAAAACGGCGGTGGTAGTAGCACTGTCCATCGGTGGCGTCAGTGACACGACGTGACGGTGTTGGTGGCTGTGAACGAGGGTGAGTCCGGAAGCGGTCGCTTTGGCGGCACTGTCGCATGAACTCGTTGAGCTGGCGGCTAAGGTCGTCCACTTTCCGCGTCATTTGTGCTTCGAAATCGGTCGTCGTGCGTACCTCGGCCATGGTGTTGCAAGCGCTGGTCGTGGCGAGAGGTGAAATGCAATCCATTATAGCGTCGGCAACGGCGGTCTTGTCTGCTGTTGCTCCTTGTGCGGCGATAACGGCCGACTGCACGTGTGGAGGTAGCTTCCCAATCCAGAGGTCCACCAGGAGCGATTCGATAATCGTATCGCCAGCGGCACGACGCATCTCCGCAAGTAGCTGGGACGGTTTGCGGTCTCCTAATTCGGTCGCGTACAATAACCGATGTAGTCGCCTGCGTTGAGATTCGCTGTAATGTGCGAGGATGGTTTTTTTTACGAAATCGTATCGGTCAGTCGCAGGCACGTTTCCTAGTAGCGGTTGTAGCTCCGAGAACAAACGAAGAGGTATCTGAGCCATCGCTATATGGAAACGTCGGTTGTCCATTTTCGCGGTGATACCGGATGCTGCGAACCAATGTTCTAAAGCACAGAAAAACGACGGTAGGTTGTTGGTGTCCATCTCCGGTACATTCAGTCGTATGGCGTGGCATGTGTCCACTTGGCGCTCTGTGGTGGGCTCCATCGTAGGTGCTGCTGCAGCCGCGTCGTTAACATCAGCCGGTCTCATCTCAGCCGCCTCTGGGACGAGCGGTAATGCTAGGGAAGCGCGCTGCAGGTCGGGGCTGTGTTGCATCATCTTTTACGCCACGTGTAAAATCGTGGTTTCGCTGCACGGTGCTTTGAAAACCCGAAATGCCGCTGTAGGGTTCCGAAAACAATGGCGCTGTCTGCTCGTACACAATCTCGCGCTGAACTTATTGACACAAAATGGTGTGCTGTACCGACACGAATAAAATGGCGTCGCTGTGTCGGAAAATGGTGTGTCGCGAATGACGATGTCACTTGCACGGGCCGGATTGACGGCGTATTTGGGCTTACCGGAATGACGGCGTAATTGGTTCAAGCCAGATCGTTGGTACGGGTCGCTGGTCTCACAGGCGTAGACAGCTGAGGACACGTGCCAGATCGATGACGAAGGCTGCTGGCTGTGTGGACCGGAACGTTGGCGCGGTGCGCGGGGTCGTACGCTGAAGCGTTGGCGTGGGCTACTAGCTACACGGGCCGGATCGTC
Source organism: Anopheles coluzzii (assembly GCF_943734685.1). Lineage (NCBI taxonomy): Eukaryota > Metazoa > Arthropoda > Insecta > Diptera > Culicidae > Anopheles > Anopheles coluzzii. Next base: position 79,590,989 of record NC_064670.1, on the reverse strand, counting down.
GGCGTAAGCTGTCGGTCGCGCGAGCCGGATCGTCGGCGTAAGCTGTGGGTCGCGCGGGCCGGATCGTCGGCGAAAGCTGCTAGCAACACGGGCCGTAACGTCAGTTTGCTTCGTAGATCGTAAGGCGATGTTTCGATGGTTACACGGGCCGGAACATCGGCGTAGCGTGCTAGTTGCACGAGCCGGATCGTCGGCGTGTTTCGGTGGTTACACGGGCCGGAACATCGGCGTAGCGTGCTAGTTGCACGAGCCGGATCGTCGGCGTGTTTCGGTGGTTACACGGGCCGGAACATCGGCGTAGCGTGCTAGTTGCACGAGCCGGATCGTCGGCGTGTTTCGGTGGTTACACGGGCCGGAACATCGGCGTAGCGTGCTAGTTGCACGAGCCGGATCGTCGGCGTGTTTCGGTGGTTACACGGGCCGGAACATCGGCGGAGTGTGCAGGTTGCACAAGCCGGATCGTCGGCGGTGTTCGCAGGTTACACGAGCCGGAACATCGGCGGAGTGTGCGGGTTGCACAAGCCGGATCGTCGGCGTGAACTGCTGGTGTAACCGTTGGGGTGCTCTTTCTCTCTCTCTCTCTCGTCGATCTGCTTCCGTGGGGGGTCGGTCGGTCGCTGACTGCCAGATCGTGGATCCTGTGGACACTTCACTGGCACAATTTTCACTCGCGGCGGTAAAAATGTTCGGTCGGGCGACGCACTCACGCAATCACGAAATACACGCACTACGCACACACTCGCAATAAAACACACGCACTCGCGTCGAAATACTCGCACTCGCGATAACAAAAGAAATTTTTCTTGGCAATCACGTCGGGGTCACCAGTTTTGGCTACCAGAATAAACGGTAGACCATTTTTAGATTTTGAGATTGCCAAGATTTATTTATACTGTGTCGAATGGTTTACAAAAATTGGATGTGTCTTTGAGAAGAGAATAAAGGGAAAAGAGATCGCGTATAGTGTTCGCTGGGTTTTTATAAAAGATGAGGCGGAAGTGTATTGCGCGGCCTCGTGGCTTATGTCACGTTGACGTCTTTGGTTAATCCGTGCGCGGTGTATGTCAGGCTGACGTTTCCTGGATTAACCGGGTGCGGTGTGTACAACCGGAGGTCAGCTCCGAACAGTGGTAGGGCCACACCGTGGTCGCCACACGCTGTACAAAAAGTACCTTCTTTTTTCGCCAAATATTAAAGCAAATTAATCTTAAACAATTTGGACGCAATCATCATCCACCATCCACATAGTTTGGTATCTCGAGTAACATTCGAGCAGATCATGGTTAAAAATTTAGAACAAATGTCACTTGGGTTTGCTCTGAACAACTTCACCTTTTCATTTCAAAACACCGTGACTTCACCTTTTCATATTAAAATACCTTGATACAGACACGGCCCTCAGTTGTCAATGTTGATCTTTTGGCTCTGGTTGTTAATCGTCCAAATAGACATACAGCGACAGCGTCGCGCGCAACAATTTTGCTTCATCCTAAATAATCGAATTATCTAGTTTTTTTTACAAGCCAAAATAATGCCAAACGCAAAAAATAGATTTGAACACATTTTAACTTATTTTTGTGTGCTTTCAAATAAAAAACAAGTTGGTTGACTGAGTCAAATGAGCTACTTTGATCTACACCTAGTGACATTTTGAGCTATTTTTCGTCGCGCGCGACGTTGTCGCTCTTTGTCTATTAGGACGGTAATGTCTTTCATATTTCATGTGAAGTTTACTGCATTAAATCATTTGGGAAATGGTTTTATGACTTTTCGATCAGTTTTGTGAGAAAATCTGTGATTTTCGGTAGGACGAATAAAAAATCGGTAGTTTTACCGTCTAAATAGACATAGAACGACAACTTCGCGCGCGACGAAAAATAGTTAAAAATTTCACTCTGTGTAAATTTTACTTACTAGATAATTCGATTATTTCGGATGAAGCAAAAATGTCGCGCGCGACGAGTAGGTGTATTTGCAAAATTGAGCCACTTTTTTTCGCGAGCGGCGTTTTCGCTGTATGTCTAATTGAACGGTTAGGGTGGTCATCTGTGAATCGGTAGGTATTGATAAATCGGTTTTTCTGGTCACTCTGCAGCGTGGTTATCTAGAAAATGTGTTGATCTAGCTGGCAGCACGGTCATTTGGCATCAGCTTGACGATTTGCTCATATCCGCCATTTGTATTTTGTTTGAGAACAAGAGGTTGCATTTAACGAAACTACAGTGCTGGGTACAAAAGTGGACCAAAGGGCGCATTTTAGGAGTACGTATCCAGTTTTAAAGGTAGAGAAAGAAGCAAAAGTTGTTTTCAAAATTGATATCGTTTTGTCTATAGTGGTACATTTTTGTGTGTGAATAACGAAGCGACGCTGTTTTCGTGAAGCCGTGAAGCGTAGAATTCATGCAAGCACAACAGGTAAATTGTCATAACAGGCAATCATAACAACGAAATAGATTGCTCAGTCAATTTTATATCATGTTGAGAGTGTTTCCATATCGCGTGAAGACCTATTCAGTGCCATCTCAATAAAATTTGAAGCAATGTTTGATGTTCTTTTAACGCAAATAAAAGACGAGAGTGGGGTGTGAAATCTCGTCAAAAATTGCGAGGGTTGCGAGTAATATCATGTGCACGAAATCTTATGGTATATTCGATAATCTTTGTTTTTTTTTTATTCTCATTTTTTGCGGCGTTATTCGTCGTAAAGATCATTATTTCAGTTTTGTGGATTTATTCAAAATCAAATGTAAAAATTCAGGCATTTAAGTATGCTACAAATCGCACTTTTACACCTGCTCTCCGTGTTTTTCGTGTTTTGAGCTGCTTCGTGTTTTCGAAGCTTAAAGAGCACCCGCTGTGCAAATTCGAGCAGTTTCCTGCGTAGCAAAGGGGAAAAATCTGCGCTGCCTATCGCAGATTTTGGTCGGTTTCCCGCGCGGGATTTCAGTGAAACATGCGATAGGTAGAGCAGTAATGGCGCTCTCTTTTGGCGAAATAGACGAACCATAGGCGGCGGAGCAAAAAAAATTTAAAAATATTGGCGCCCACTTTTACGTCCGCTTCTTCTCCCTGCTCCTTCCCCCTGCCTTGTCTTACTTGAGCTTCAGCCCGTGCCTTCTCCTTCCGACGCCAGCTGATTAGGTGTTTTGGTGTATGCGTTGATGTATGTGCATTGCGGTTGTGTATTGTTATTGGTGGGTGTTAGCATTTATTAATTTGTGTGTGACCTTGCGACGATGCGGGAGAAGCTGTTTTGGGATTTAAAGTGTTATCGGTGTATTGATGGTTTATTTTATTTCGTCCCGCTGCTGATGAGACCATTCGATGCCCGTGCCAGTTGAGGGTGATGAATAGGCATGTGTAAAATGAACGAGAATCGCACCGTTCGAACAGTTCTGTAGAGTGCACGAACGAACGAGGTTCTTAACAAAAAGAACGACCAGGACTTTTGGAAGAAACTGACTACACCGAACGCGTTCGAACGTTCCGTCCAGAGTTTGACGGCACACATAAATGTGGTAATAAAACGTGCAAAATCATATTGCTTTCTCGCTCTTTCTCGCACCGTGCGAACGGGTCGTCAGAGATCAAAATGTACCCTGTTGGTGTTGAAATCGTACCCATACAACTCAATTCCTCGAACGCCGTCGAATTTGTCCAGCATACGTGTGCTGTTGGTGTGGAAATCGTATCTATACGACTGAATTCATCGAACGCGTTCGAACGGGTGTTCGATCTGTGTTCTGTTGGTGTGTAAATCGTACCTACACAACTGAATTCATCCAACGCGTTCGATCTGATCCGTTAGTGTTCAATCTGTGTTCTGGTATAAATCGTACCTATACAACTGAGGCGGCGCTCTAGCAGCAATCGAACACGACATCCGACACGAACAAACCCATATAATCTAATGGAGATGCACTGTCAGACACAAACAAACAAACAAGACAAACATGTCAGATCCCATACATTTTTCATGTGCGATGTCGTGTTCGATTGGTGCTAGAGCGCCTGGTGAATTCATCGAACGCGTTCGAACTGGTGTTCGATCTGTGTTCTGTTGGTGTGTAAATCGTACCTACACAACTGAATTCATCGAACGCGTTCGAACTGGTGTTCGATCTGTGTTCTGTTGGTGTATAAATCGTACCTACACAACTGAATTCATCGAACGCGTTCGAACTGGTGTTCTATCTGTGTTCTGTTGGTGTATAAATCGTACCTACACAACTGAATTCATCGAATGCGTTCGAACTGGCTCATTTGTGTTCGATCTGTGTTCTGTTGGTATGGAAATTATACCTATACAATTCAATAGATCGAACCCGTTAAAACGGGTTAGTCATTGTTCGCGAATGAACTGAACTTAATTGATTGCGCTCATCATGTTGATCCATATTTAAGTAGTTTTTTTTAATAGAATCCTTAAGTGTGTATAAGGCATGGGATACAATATATGCAGGAGACATTTTTGCTCGTATTAGGTTTTTACATGCTTTACATGTTTTACAGTTTTTGGTCGGTTTTGCGATGGATTGTGTTGACCAGACAGCCGAGTGTTTAATGTTTTTAAATGATTGGTTTCAACCGCAGAATGATGAATGATGATGAATGAAAAAGATAACGAGCGTTCTTTGTGAATAAAAACCTCATGAAACAAAGAACGAAAGAATCGTCGTTCGTATTCGGTTCTTTTTGGTGAGCGAACTAGTTCGTTCGCGTTCGGTGAAAAGAATCGTTTTGCCCATGCCTAGTGATGAAGCCTATTTAAAACAAGCGTAGAAGAACGTCTAGAGCGGCGCTCTAGCAGCAATCGAACACCACATTCGACATGAACAAACCCATATAGTCATATGGAGGAGCACTGTCAGACACTAACAAACAAACAAGACAAACCCCGAGTCGAACATGTCAGTTGATCCTGTCTGTGATGTTCGATACCCACAAAGTTGGTCGAAAGGAATTGTCGTCATGTAGAACAATTGGGCATCGAGGCATTAGAAAAAAGCACAAAACCAGGATCGACGGCAGTTGACTAATGCGACGAATGTTGCTAGTATGTGGATATGATAAAGGAATTGTTTTCGTTCAATAAACATTTGTTTAGCACTACATATTTGTATTTTGCATCCATGTTAGCAATAAAAATTTGTATTTTGAATCCAAATTACAAAATCGGCATTTTACACGTTGTAATGCAGCTGCTGCCTGTAAACAAACATCGACGGCTGTTGTCAAACTGAATCTCATAATGGCAACATGCCAAACGCTGAGAAGACACCTCTTCTATATTCCACCTTGGATACCTTCCTGTACTGTGAGTTCTTTGGCTGTCATACGCTTCACAGCTACATTAAATATAAATTAATTCGGAACATTTTGAAATTAGTTAACGTACTTTGTCTCTATTTCTTCTTAAAATTGCGAGCCAAATATTTAAAATAGCTATCAATAATTATTGTAATGCTACATAATCAATTATAACATCAAACATGCAGGTATGAAACGTATAAAACTATTACGTGTTCACAATGTATGTGTATGCACTGTATGTGTTTTGGCATGGACGTTTGTCTACATTTTTCAATATTAAATTTGAATGATTTTTATGTTATTATTGATGTCAATAACAAGTAAATTATTTTTTAAATCTTCCCCCTGCAGATGGATATTCATTTAAACTATGAAAATGCTTCATTTTTGAGATGAGAAGAGAAACGTATTGCAGTGCATCACGACAGGGCTTAAGACATAGAACAGCTGACGAGCACCTATCGAACAGAGTCGTGTTTGATTCTCTCGTTCGATTGGTCCCAGAGCGCCGCCTAACCCATTACATGGGTGACGGGTTTGATCATCTGCAGTTTTCAATCTGATACTCAATGTTTCTCCTTAGAACGTGTTAATGACTCAGTAATGATCAGTGCTCTAGCCGTAAAACCGTTTTCAAACAAATAGTAGCCAGTATCGCGAATAATTGAACACATTTAAACAGTCATTTAAAGTTCATTTTGGTTTAATCGAGTTCATTTGTTGTTCATTCCTGTGTAGCGACCGACTACGATAAGGAAATATCGATCAGTTAAGCTTCGTTTAGATGTAGATATCGGTAAGATACGTGTAGATGCGTCTTAAGGCGGCCTCATCAAAATCGACGGCTACTGTGCGGGGTTCGTGGATCGGAGGTTCGGCGGAGCGATGGCGGTTGAAAAGACGCGAACATTTTTCGTGGGCTCATTCTTATTCTGGTGGTGGATTTAAGTGGAAGTTAATAAAGTGTTGCAGTAGAAACGTTGATTTTATTTAATAATAGAAGTAGTGCCGTGCGTTTCCGAAAAAGTAGTTTAGTCGTTTCATCTGGTGACAGCGGAAAACCACAAATATTTTTGCGCACATAACGTCTAATCTGGCTGGTGAACTAAAATTGGGTTAGTTAGTGAAATTTTCTTTTGGTAAGTGGTGATAGTTTCGGTAAGTGGTGATGGTGATATTTAGTGATTAATTAATAATATACATAAGTTCTTTTCAAACCCCTTTTCGTGGTTTATTTGAAAAAGGGTTCAATAATATATATACATATACACAGTTGGTTTTATTATTATAGTAAAATTATATTGTTTCAATACGTTATATCTTAGCATTATATACATATATATTACTTAAGGTGATGAACAATAAGGTGTTGGCTCTAAGAAATAGAGCGGTTCAAATTAATACGGGTAATAGGTCGGAAATTTGTGTATTCGAACCAACACAAAACTTAAACTCAACAGCAGTTAGTGAATCTTGCATAAATCGCCAATACAGCTACAAGGAACGCCTCCAGATCCTCAAAGCAGAGTAATTAAACCAAAGTGTCGAAATTGAAAGAGCTTTAAACGGTACGAATTCAAATATGGCTTATGAATTTCCGATCGAAAGGGCAATGCTATGCATTCCGGAATATAACGGAGCGGCAAAAGATCTGGACGGTTTCTTATACCAAATTGAGTATTTTGCGAATCACATTCCGGAGAATCGGAAGAAGATTTGATACGAACGGTGATGTTCAAGTTGAAGGGAAATGCGGCTTGTTACTTTAACCGTATTAAAGATGACAATTGGGCCAACGTAAAAGCGAATCTGATAAAAGTGTTCAGTGAAAAGTTTAGCTTGGAAGCCATTTTCCAACAAGTCGAGACGCTGCGGCAAGAGGTCAATGAACCTTTCTCGGACTACAAGGAAAGGGCAATCAGGCTTAAAGAGTGTATTATCAGCAATGATGCAGCAAATTCGGAAGATTCTTATGCTCAAAAAAATCTAAAAATACACTTTTTGGCAGGATTGAGAAATCCGGAATTACATACGCTTGCCAGAACTAATAAACATCTTGGTTTTGATGAGCTTTTAGAATATCTCCAGGAGGAAGTAATACAACTCGAACATATCCGAAAAATTGAGCAAAGATTGAACCGCTTGCACATTTTTGAAACAAATGCCAACAATACCTTATTAACAAATATATGCCCAAATACCGATAATGATACAAATTTAAATAGCCAAACCACGCAAAATGGATTTGGAAACCATATAGAATACAACAATAATAGTAGATTACGCTGTGACACTATTAACAGTAGTATTAATCATTCAGGAGTAAATAATTTTGGGCAACCGCAACACAATAGCACCACATACAATTCAAATTCTTCTAACTTGAATCATAATAATTCACGTCCTAGAAGATATTTCACACCATATAGACACAATAACACACAGTATTCAACACATTCACATAATTTTCCACACGGGTCTGATCAACACAACTTGCATGCCAACACATATAACCACCAACCATTTAATGCAAACACGCGTCCAAAAGACTAGAGCAAGGAACACGGGTTAATCAAAATAAAAATACCAGTGTTCCCAACGATCAAAATATTTTTTTTTCTTTGATCAAACTTGTAAAATTTTGCAACATACAGAACAAACATCAAATAGTAGCATCAAGAGAGAACACGAGACTCTTGATATAGAGGCTATAAAAGATGGTAAACTAATGGTCAAAATTTTATCGCGTCATTCGCATACAACAACAATTGAATATCTAATTGATTCGAGAGCGTGTTTTAATGCCTTGAGTTTTAATTCAGCAAAACAGCTTGGTCAGATAGATTACAGTGATAAGGTAAAATTATCTAGCTTTAATGGAACTTTATCCGACACTATGGGTTCGATTTTTTTTGATTTTTTTTTATTTATTTATTTATTTCAACAAAAAAAGAATGACAGTAACATTCAAGAGGGAAATTTTGAATTGCTCCCATGTGCAAAACAACAGGCAGATTGCGATTTATTCGATACGATCAAACGAGGGAAATTAGTCGGATCAGAACGACTGGCAGAATTAATTAAAAGGATTAATTTATATCATTTAAATATCTCAATGGAGAACAGTATTAAACAAATAATTAGTAAATACAACGATATTTTCTACTTGCCTGGGGATCATTTAACCTATACCCAAGCAGCAATGCACGAAATAGAAACAAGTTCTAATATTCCGATTTATAAAAGGCAATACCGATTTCCAGTACCAGTAAATAATATTATGGATGAACATATTGAAGAAATGTTAAAGCAAAATATCATAGGACCAAGCAAAAGCCCTTGGAATACGTCCGTGATGTGCATACCGAAGAAATCGGATATTGATGGGAAAAAAAATCATTAATTAAATGAATTTAAATGAAATTTTTTGAAATTAAATGTGGAAGTCAATAAAGTGTTGCAGTAGAAACGTTGATTTTATTTAATAATAGAAGTAGTGCCGTGCGTTTGCGAAAAAGTAGTTTAGTCGTTTCACCTGTTAAAATAAAACAATGAACGACTTGTAAAGTTGCGGAATTTTTCGGAACGGAAAAGACGAAGAATCGGAAGGTGTGCGCTGTTCTGATTCTCGAGCACGAATGCCGTTTTATTCTGACGTTTACGCCTACGATGCTTAAATGTTAACGTATACCGCGACCAAGGTGTTTATGTTTTTTGAGGTGTATTCACATACAATTTTCGGTTTCTACAGACTGCTCAATTTCGCATATAGGCTTACACAAGGAAACAACATATCGAACAGTTTAAATAAACGACCGTTTATGTGTATGTGTACGCTCTTGAGAATCGTTTGTTTAATACGGACGTCACACGAAGCGTAAACTTTGGCGTAAACTGAATTTCAGCCATACAACCCTGAAATCTTTTGACAGGAAGTTTACGCTCTCCCATACAAATCAAGCGTAAACTTTTTGAGTTTACGCCTCGTGTGACGTCCGTATAACGACGGCATAGTACCAGTCGTTACAATTAACCAAGGTGGATTAAAAATATCAGGTGGTGGATAAGGGCCTTTGGGGGTCGCCATAGTTGAGGGACTTCACGTCATTTTAAAACCGTTACCATTGGTTTCCCCACACAAAGCTCAGCAAATAGAACAGGTTTCTTTGTTATTACTTGCATTTTTGTGTGTCTATTGATTTTATCAAAACAAAATGAGATATATTAACAAAAGATTTGATGATTTGTTTATGCACGAAAATTAAAATCATGTGAGTAAAAGTTCTAATCTCACGTAAATTGTCCATGCGGCTCGTAAATAATGAGGAATTAATGTGAAAATTGAAAAACATGTAAACCTTGCAGATGAGAAAATGTAAACCTTGAGCGTGATACGTGTAAATGCTACCTAACCACACCTCATGTCGCGTGTATATAGACCTGGTCGATGACAGCTGTCACCGGCAGACGAGACGAAATAAAGAAGAGCAACTCGAAGGAGGCAAAGAGTCCAAGTGTGCTAAATTTATTGGATTTTATAAACATAATGATTTATTAGTTTGAAAACACAATGAATTATAGAATAAATTAACGGAATAACACAAAATATAACACACTTTAATCTATGTTTTAATGTTAATTAAGAACTCGTGTTGGAGATTGATCATTTGAATTTATTAGTTCGAATTCGAAATTCGAACTCAATTTAGAAATAGGATAGGAAATGAACTCATAGGCATAGATAAGGATAACAGAATGAACTCAAAATGAATTATGTAATGAACTCTTGACAATTGAATATACAGTAGCAAACGGACATTTGAACGAGTCGCATTTATTTTCATAACCGGCACAAGTTTTTGTAATTTTCGGGAAAGGAAACGAGTTGTACCACGTAGATGAACATTCGTGAGGTTTTCTCACAACTCGCAAAGTCCAAAATATATTTTTAAAGTATATTTCATCGAAAAAATGGGGTGGATAAATTATATGAACAAATTTTATAAATGTAAACAAAGTTTGAATCCTGGGGACCTTACGTCAAGTGACGAATTGTCAAAATGCATTAGAGTACATCACCTGCTATTTTTAAATCCACCTTGCATTTAACAAATGAATTCAAATGAACAAATGAATGGCGTTTGCGATGCCATTTTCGAGCAATTTTTAACGAATCTGGTTAATTTTTAATGACTAATATGTTTTCACCATTTCTTTCGCGATGTCGGCTGGTATTCCATTCTCTACGGATCTACAAAAGTAATGCAATGTTAAGGCCGGGCTACATTGATCGTACACTCTTAAAAAATTTTGCCGAATCTCGGTTAATTTTTGCCGAGATCTGCACAACTGAGATCTCGGCAAAATCTCGGTTAAATTTCTGTTGCCGACATCTCGGTTAATGACATTTTGTTTTGACGTTTACGTTTAACCGAGATTTTCGGTTAGAGCAAATCGAGATTTCGGCTAAATATAAAAACATTTTATCTTTATTTTAGTGGTTTTATTTGCGTATCAAGTGGGTTTATTTAGGTAACATAAATAAATAATATTATTTACTGGGAGAAATAGTCATAGCAGTCTGAGCCTATGATGATGGCCGGTGTACACCTTCTGCAGCATGATGTCACTATCGTGCCCCTTACTGTAGCAGGACGGCAGAAAGTCACCCTATTCTTATGAGATTTCTGGTGTGAAGCGTAGGGACAGGCATTGGTTCATCCGCTGGATGGGGCACAGCGTTTGGATGTGGTATATTTACAGGAAAATGAGCCGGGCAAGGAGCGGGCACTGGTACAGGCACGGTTCTGTAAAGCGGGCAGAGTGAAACAACTCTGAGTGAACCCTGTTTAGATTTTACGTGGTCGAGTGTTGATACTTACTTACTCGTGTAGGTGACCGGAAATGAATCCTGGAAGTCTGAACGGCCTGGCTAAGGTTGAACCAATCGGATTAGCTTCCACATATGATCCTTCAATAGGGACTGCTCCGAGTGACGCTCTGAAGAGCACCGATTGCGTGCGCTGATGGAGTTTCCTAACCCCAACCCCGTTCCATACCCGTGCTCGATCGCACGCTACTGATACTCGGTTTTTTATCACGCTGAGAGACTCATTTTCACTTATATTTTTACACTTTTACTTTTACATCACAACATCACTCCGAAAAGTTTTCGTTTCATTAGCACGAGATTAACAGAATGGCGAATGACAGATAAAATACCGGCTAATCCAAACAGTAAAGCTGAAATCTCGGTTATTTTGACGGACGAGCTCGGTGACAGCAGTGTTAACGTATGTTCTCGGCAAGTTGGGTTGCCGAGTTTCGGTTGAAATATTTATTTAACTGATATTTCAGTTTTAAATGGTACTGATTTTCGGCTACTGGGATTTTTCAACTGACATATCAGCAAGAATCGAAAGAGCCGACAAATTTCGGCAGTATTTTTAACCGAGGTCGTGAAATATTTTTAAGTGTGTACTCCTGAGTGTAATTTTTGTGAACGCGTACGCCATCTAGCGGCGGCGGGTCGAAGCTAGAGGCTGGTATAATTTATCTGTCAAAAAGCGTTTTGGGTCGAGGAGCCTATAATTTTGATCACATACCAGTAAACAAACAGCTCGGTGAGTATGTTCGATATTTTGTTGTGTATGTTTTTTTGAAAATATGTGGTAATTTAACATACATATTGTATTTCTAGCCATGGAACAAGCAGGAAGCAGTCGACGCAATGAAAAAATAGTAAGTACAACTGTTTTTAACGAAAATTGTGTGTGTGTGTGTGTGTGTGAACTGTTGTCTGTGAGTCGCCGGCTCGGCTCCGGGCCGCAATTGTGCTGAATATTTTATTGAAAAATGTAGTGTTTGTAGGTTTCACAAGTGCTTAAATAATTTGGTGTAGGGTTTGTCCATCTATTTCATCATTTAAACTACATTGCAGAGTGTGTGAAACTGGTTGTTCGTTTTGGTATTGTAGCGGTTTTTAGTATAGAGCGTGTTTTTTTATTCATGAGGAACGGCTTTGTCGTATTGCTTGGTAGAACGTTTTTTTTTTTATAAAATTGTAAGCAAAATTTACCGGCCTATTTGTATACATTTAATATAAAAATAGCACGTGTTATTATTATCACTGTGGTTCCAGTGTGACGGCTAGCATGACCGAATTATCACGCGATTGTCGACCTTTCTGTTGTTTTAATTTAAATTAAAAAAGGGAAGTATTTAACTGAATTTTCTTTTTCATTCCAGGATCATGAAAAAAGCCTCCGCTTCATTGCCGAGGTGCAAAAGCACCGTGTTTTGTGGGAGAAAAAAAAAATAAAAATTACAAAAATGTAGTTTTGAAGGGCGACGCGTGGGCTGCGATAGCGTCTAAGGAGGAGGTTTCGCCACAAGATGCGAAACATCTGTGGTCCCGACTCCTTGGCATTTATCGGACCAACAAGGCCAAGGTCAAGAAGACGACGCAAACCGGTGCAGGTACATGTAGAAAAATATATATACAGTTAATTTATTATTTCTCATCCCAATTGATTATTGTTTTATTTTAGGCAATGACGACGTGTTCCGGCCACGGTGGTTCGCCTACCATGCGATGTCTTTTGTAGACGAGGCCACCCAAGATGCGGTGCATGTAGACACGGTGAGTATGTTTATACTTATTTTAAATAACTAGTGGTGTGGGTTAACTAGTTTGTTTAATCTTTGGCGTGGAAGCTAATGTCAGCTTTCAAATCAATTTTTTCATAAATGCCTAGTATTGAGCATCAACACATTTGGGTATCCATGATTGATAAATGTTCTCCGACGAACTAGTTGACCTTACTCACATTCTATTTAACTAACTTAATGCGAAGCTCGTTTGTTATATACATAAAAAAGCTCTCTTTTGCACTTATAAAATTAACATTTTGACGAACAAAGTATATCATGGTGGTTTTTCCCATAACACCACAGTAGTATGTGCTTCGTTCGTCAAAGTTTTAATACAAATGAATCATTTCACACACGAAGTGTTCCTATGATCCTTAAAATGTACACATATACGGACGATCACGACAAGCAGGAAATGCTGACCAGCGCACCACGTCAACAGCACGAGACCAATATGTATAGCCGTCCGGAATCATAGTGCTGACATGACGATGGATTCTTTCTTCGCTCGTTGTGCAATTGCAATCGGCAATAACAATTGGCAATCGATCGTTGCGCTGGAAGCAGGTGCGTAGTTGATAGACGAGCGTACCCTGCTTGTTACGATCGTCCGTGATACTCCGCTATTTCAGCGGGTCGATGGCCAATTCGTCCGATAATGTGTTTGGGCGAATCGCTATCGTGTACGTAGCTATAGTTAAGTTTCTCCATGATCAATCTTGAAGAGAATTGATTTTAGAAAGATTTTACTGTACATAGTTACGTGCGTATGATTATCGCCACGTTCGTCCACTCGATCCACCAGCAGCAACCAAACACAACAGGCATGTGGCCACGTTTATTCGGTGAGTGAGCTAGTAAGCCTGCCAGTTTATCCAGCCGCTAATAGAACAGGCGAGTAATGCTTAAAAAAATCCGTAGTTGTTGCACTCGCGTACTTAAATGTATATTATAAATAACCATGCTGGTAGTAATGTACAGAATAGTTGGTGTAGTTGTGTTTGCGATTTCATAATTTATGATTAATTTTAATATCCATGGTATTGGTTGGATGGATTTACGTAGAACGATTATGTTTTAAATGGTTTGCAATGTGGTTCCTTATGTCAGCAAGATTTTCTGAAGGTCGGGAAGCAATGTTTTGGAGATCGGTCAAGCCCCCTTCACTTCTCCAATCTCCATCGACTCGTCGCCCGCGAACAACCCTATCAAATGCAGACGGGGGTGTGTATGTGTCCCGCGAAGCATGCTTGCGCAAAAAATTGTGCAAATAAACTGTTGTCAAAACAATGTTTTTGGCAACATCCGGCTGCAGTTGTATGCCTTTGAGCACTCTCCATCGATTCGCTAATCTCTAATCCAAGCGAATTTTCAACTGGCATACGACAAGTAGAGTGCATTTTGTTGAATGTACGCTCCATTGAATCAGAAGGATGCACCCCGCTGTACGGTCTTAAGCAGTAATTGGTAAAGGCAAATGCCTTGTCACCGAGAATAAAGTATAGGACTGGGGTTTGGTACGGGACCTGCAATGGCGTTGCTGGTGGAATGTTTAGTTGGTCGTTTTCTAGCTTGTGATACAGCCTTGTGTTTATAAATATTCCACCGTCCGATATTCCTCCCTTACCACCAGCATCTGCCCATAAAAAGTTATAATCAGCATCGACCACAACCATTAATACAATACTAAAAATTTTTTGATAGTTGTGATATTCGGATCCGCTATTACGAGGGCAAATAATTTCAACGTGCTTCCCATCGATTGCACCTATTGCGTGAGGAAATCTCCAGCGCTGCTCAAATCGTCTTGAGATTGCAAGCCATTCTTCTTCGGTAGAGGGTAGCTAAAAGAAAATAAAATAGAGGAATGATTTCAATGCATGTTTTACTTACTGTATATTTTAGAGCTTATGAGAAACATAAATTATGATTTTAATGTTCATTTTCTTTTTTTTCAGCTTGGCTACGACGATGAGGGCCTCACTCCCCGTTCCCTCGTGGAGGCAGCCTACGCGGTTCCACAATCGTTGGACGACATCGATTGGGATGCCGCGGTTGCCTTCGACCCCGAGCCATTCTCTCCCACTCCTTCTTCCTACCCTTCTGCCTTATTCGTCACTCCTGGCACGATCCGCGAGGGAAACGGTGTGAGTGGGGCCCTCAACAACCGGCTGCAACAACCGGTTTCGGGTGCAACAGGCGCACCGGAAACCGCAGATCCGGACGATTTCGGCCGGTACGTGGCCGATGAGCTTCGGCTTATTCCGTCTCCAAAAAGGAGACGCATTATGAAAATTCAGCGGGAGTTATTAGAATCATTAAAAAAAATCTTTAAAACACAACTTTGAATACTTTTTGAGTTTTGTATATCACATTAGTTACTTGATTGAAGAGCAACGTTCGAGGAAAAAAAAAGTTTCCGTTTTCATATTACATGAACCTTTTAGTAATGGGCGGGTCGACCCGAACCTATCGGGTCGGAGCCATCCGAAAGCGACCCGGAGTCGTTCGGGTCAACCCAAAAGGTATAAGTAGTTTCAGTGGGTGCAAATACTCCGGTAGGTGCGAGAAAGCATAAGCGAATCCGACCCGTTGGTGCTGCGAGTTCGGGTCGGGTCGGGCCACGGTAGGTTCGGTTGCAGCGAGTTCGGGTCGACCCGAAAGATCATTAGGTGCGAGAAAGCATAAGCGACTCTGACCCGTTGGTGCAACGAGTACGGGTCGGGTATTGAACCTACCGTGGCCCGACCCGACCCGAACTCGCTGCACCAACGGGTCGGATTCGTTTATGCTTTCTCGCACCTACTGATCTTTCGGGTCGACCCGAACTCGTTGCACCCGCGGGTCGGATTTGATTCCAACCTAGCGCACCCGCTGCACCCACGGATTGGAATCGATTCCGGCTGACTCTTTTCATACGAGGACGTTCAAGAGGAAAACGTACTGCAGCACATTTCACACGTTCATTCCGGCTCTTTTTTTCATGAACTATCCGCCGGCATCTACTACCCAAGCAGTGAATTTTGATCCAAAGGTGCATGTAGAAAAAATAAAGTTTTTCGCTATAATTTCAACTCTACTCTCTTCATCAATACTGTTGTGTGTGGGTTGATGTCTTTATCAATCGCAATAATATTTAGAAAATCATTTTTTTACCTTCACACCGTTGTATTCATGCGATTAGAGTACAGTTGTTCGCAATGTATTCTGTTTCTCTAGCCAAAGAGTCCCCAGAGCAATGGTTGGCCCCGGCAAACGGGAAAGTTTACTGGCAGGCCCTGGTGCCTGCCACCGGGCTGAACGTTTTAAACACATAAACACTGAAGCGAGGCTGGTTACACCCGCAACTTACCTTGACATAATCCCGCAAAGCCTCGATAAGACATGCGCACGTCTCTTTAACTATTCTGCTGATAGAATGCCTCGACACCTAAAATTATATGTTGATTGATAAAAGTGTGCTTAGCAAAAAGCAAAAAGCAAAAATAATATTACTTACCCGAAACACGTATTGCAGGCTGGTAAATGTCTATCCAGTCGCAAGATACCGCAATGTTATCAGCAGCCTTTCCTGTTCCGTGATTGCTTTGCGGAAATCTGTGTCCATTTTCGCAATTTTTGGACCAACAAGGGACAGTAAATGGAAGAAATCTTCCTTCTTCATCCTTAAAAATCGGTTCATCATCTCGTATATACCCGATGTCGTGATGTCGGTCAGTAGCCGGTTGCCGGTTTCGTTTCGGTTCAGGAATAAGTCCTGAACCCACAAACGACGTGCCTGCGGACAACGGGAACGAGATCGGGAACGATCCCGGACTTCGTTGTTGTCATTTTAAAGCTCTGGCTCGCTCATTTTTCCAAAAAATCGAGAACCACCAAAATTTTCACTTCTACTAAACACCAGCCGGCAAACGATTCAAACGATAAACAATGCACACTGCTGCGATCAAGGTGATAACATAGACTACAATTATATGTGGAAGATTTGGCTGTGGAAGCCATGATGGTTGGAGTTTGGCAGATGGGAAGGAATGTTGTCGTGCGCTTTGTATGAAGCTTAGGCACCCAACTGTCAAATGACGATTTGCCCAGCAGTACTCGGCGTCCTTACCTGTAGCAATTTATTGATTTTGATCAACATGTCAAACGGCATACAGACAGCCTCAAAGTGGGTATAGGGACTAGGTGGGCTTATAGGTTTGGCGGGAAGGCCATATTGGACGAACGAATGACAGGAGGGGATTCGATTGTGATACGTAGTTTTTCACCCACACTACGACACATCAACCAAAACAGCCATTGGAATTCTCACGCATACATCAACAAATGATCGAATCCCCTCCTGTCATTTCGTTTTCATTTTTCTACGGCACGGCTGTCAAATTGTTCGGGATAAGCCCACCTGTATAATAAACCCACTTTGGACAGCCTGGTCAAAAATTGATGAGACACCAAGCATGAATAATTTTGGCACTTAAATTATACCCACATCTAGCTTGCGCTGGTCGCCGCCAGATGCGCTAGTATATTTGTATATTTATTAAATGATCGACGGACCTCATAAGCCCTCTCGATATATGTAAGGGTACAATAGGAATAAAACAAAAATAGTCACACGCGTTACAATAACACAATAATAACAACAATAACAATTACAAGGACGCTAAAGATTCTGGCGAGAGGCGCGAAGTAAATTAATGCGACTCAACACATTTGCCAGCGTCATGCCGGGCTCATACGCATCAGATTCCGCATTCAGAGCAAGACATATACGCAAAAACGGGTCTCGGGAGGCGAAGGCGGTCCTTGTCTCTGGGATGGCCAGCATCGCCCGAGGGCGGAGAGTTCTTGCAGGCACGTACAGCTGTATCGACGAGAGCAAAACCGGACAGTCGATGCTACCATTGAGAAGCCCAACGATAAAAGCCAGCCTAGCATTTCGTATTCGGTCGTCGAGTTGGGGTAACCCGAGCAACAAACACCTTGTTGTGTAGTCGTTGTTGCTGCCCCACGAACGGAGCGCGAAACGGGTAGCCCTACGCTGGATGGACTCCAAGCGCGCAACCCCCCGAGCAGAGGAGGGCCACCACACAACGCTGCCATACTCCAGCACTGATCGAATAAGAGCACAATAAAGAGTTTTGGTGCAGATTGGGTCAGAGAGCTCGCGAGTCATGTTAACGACTAAACCTAACAGTTGACTGCATCTTGTCACAACGTGATCAAGGTGTTGCTCAAACGTGAGTCTCGCGTCGACGAAAACACCCAAGTCCTTGACACAATCGACTCTCTGCAAAGTTTGCCCGTTTAGCGTGTAGTCGAAAAGCACTGGAGAGCGCGAACGGCTGATGGTGATGGTAACACACTTATCAACACAAATGGTTAAGGAGTTTCGCGTGCACCAGTTATCGAATTCTTCTAGTGAAGCCTGGAGTATGCGATGGTAGTCTGGTCCCTGGATTTGCCGAAAGATTTTGGTGTCGTCCGCATAGAGCAGGTGATTATCCGCAGGAAGGATCGTGGAGACATCATTTATATAAAGGACAAATAGTAAAGGTCCCAGATTGCTGCCTTGAGGGACGCCAGAAGATGCACGGAGGGATCTAGATAAATGGGGCCCCATCCTAACGGAATAAGTGCGGTATGATTAGGTATGATCTCAGCCAAGCAACTAGGGGATCTGGGAGGCCGAGTCTGTCGAGTTTTGCTAGTAATATGACGTGAGATATCCTATCGAAGGCGGCTTTTAAATCGGTGTAAATGACATCTACTTGAAGGCGAGCATCAATGGATTTATGGCAGCTACTGACGAATTGCATAAGGTTTGTGGTTGTTGATCTGTTAGGGACAAATCCGTGCTGATTCGGGCTGATGTAATTGCGGGCAGAGGCCAGTAACGGTTCATAAACAAGCAGCTCAAGCACTTTTGCGATGGCCCCTAGCGATGTAATGCCCCGATAGTTAGAAGCCTCATTCTTGCAGCCTTTCTTATGGATTGGTGTTAACCATGAGACCTTCCAGGAGACAGGAAAGGTGCATGAACGTAGTGATTCCTCGAAGATTTTTACTAGTATTGGAGCAATCGACGCAGTGCACTTTTTCAGGATCACTGCCGGGATGCCATCAGGGCCGGCGGTGTAGGACATCTTTATGCGGTCTATGGCGCGGGTGACTAACGAGGTATTAATGACCGGAAGCATGGGACGAAGTGCATCTGCGGGTGTGTTAGAAAGTGCAGCATGAAGAGCCTCGGGGTGCATGTTTTCAGAAACAAAAGTGTCCTCAAAACGTGTAGCAAACAAATCGCACATATCTGGGAGTGTGCAAGCTCGGTTCCCCTTGTAGCGGATCAAACATGGGAAACCGGAAGATTTGCGCTTATTGTTTGCGTAGGTCCAGAAGTGTTGAGGATGCACGCGCAGCTTTGAATATAAAATTACACTACGGAGTACGATCAATGTAGCCCGGCCTTTACGTTCTTCTTCTTTATTGTTCGTCTCTCATTGCTTTCGCGAAGCATAAAGGCCGGGGAACATTGCCCGTAATCGCTAGTGTAATTTTGATTTTCACTAGCGCATCTCGCGGAGACAGGAGGAAGCTTCTTTTGGTCGTCGAGGGAATGGTCGTGCCGGATCTCAAATTTAAGTTGTTTTTTCATCGATTTTTGATGCGAAAGTGGCTGAAATACTTGAAAAACATATTTATCTATCAATTGCATAGCTTTTCCAGTCCAGTTAAAGTAAAAAACAAGGAGAAATAACATTTTCTGAAGCGGCTACAAATTGTTTGGCAAAATGCTTCCGACAGCCGCCGCCAGATGCGCTAGTGAAAATCGAAATTACGCTACGGAGTATGATCAATGTAGCCCGGCCTTAACATTTATCCTAACTATTTCAGAAGATAAATCGTCTACGCTAGCTATGTAATTAAATATTACTTCTGAACTACTTGGATACGTAAAAGCTGCCCTTTTCCTTAAAATCTGGTGCCCCTTAATAGCAAACGTTCCTGATAATTCGGTTGCCCTGATGTAACGAACTATTTCATTTTTTTTTGTTAAAAACCATGCGTTTCTATTTCCCTGTCTTAAAACAAAATCTGACCTGACATGTAAAATTGATTCTTCCTGTCTAAATTTTATATATGGATACATAATTTTTATTTTCTGTGTACTTGTTTCAATTCTACTAAGTTCGCCTATCCTACCTACGACTTAGCTCAAGCAATTATTCCCTGTCCTGACAAATCTTTTAATTTGCTGATATTTGTTTTCGGCTGGAAACGTTGAAATAGTTCGAAGGGGTCCGATATTTTTTACATCTTATTGTACATGAACTAGATTATGAACATTGTAAGTCAAAATTTGATAATTTAATTTTTTATTTTTTAATAATTAATAATAAAAAAAAATACGATCGTAGATTGATTGAGCTTAATTCTGAAACGAATTGATTTAATAATGACCCCGCGTACTTCCAATAGTTTTTATAAATTTTGGTGGAAAACATTGTAATAGCTACCAACAATTTGAAGTGATGATGTGCCCTGTCACTTATTCTGCTTTTTAGAAGAGAAACGCTGATAAGATGTAGGAAGGTTCGGTATTCGAACCCCTTCCAAAATTTTATACATTTGAGGGACCTTACTGCTCTCTGAAATTCTGCTGGTTTATTTAATTTGAACTAGAAGCCTTGAAATTTGATCCTGCTCATCTAAATTCCATTTCTCGTTGATAAAAGATCCTGTCGTAAAACCTATCATTAATTTCCTCAAGACTCCTAAATATACTAAATGTAAATCGTCCCAAGTAGGTAGTCTTAATATTATGTTTAGGTATTTAATGTCTAACAACGGCGATGGGTGTATCTGACGTCCTATGCAGTAATATCCATTTCGATCGGCGAAAAAGGGTTATGATCGCGATGTAGCGGTGGCCCGACGGCCATCGCGGGAAACAAGTTATAAGAGGAACGCGCGTAGGTCACGTTAGCTCTCTACGTTTTATACCGTGCAAGGAATACCGCGTTTTTAAAACCCTGCTTAAAGCTTGTGAAAGATTTGCGAAATAAATGAATTGTAAAACAGTACAAGTATAATCGCGTCATTATTGAAACGGTATTTACGGTTGTCGAGGAACTGACAAGTTGCGTTCGCAACAAATACCATCCATAGAAATATTCAATTCAAATGAATCAACAGGAGGCGGAGTAGTGCTGAAATAAACAAAAACATTACTGGCTAGTAAAATAAGATAATAGTTGAATTGATGTTACAACCGAAAATGTTCTTTAAAAGATTTATCTATTCCTGTGTATCACATTTGTGCTCGGATAGTCAGTCCGTGGGACAGGAGGACGGTTCAAATAAGGTTTAAAATCACGACAGGCTTGAAATTAAGTTGTGCGGGCTGACGATCGTCCCCGTGACCCCCTATAAACCATCGATTATTATGACGGGTAGAGCATTATTGCGTCCGGCTCTAAAAGAGTAGCTTCCTTTATTGGTTGGTGGATTGCACCACTTAAACTATCGTATTATAGCTTGCACAATTCACTACATCCACTGCACTATATTAAAAACTATAGCACCAAATGTACTCACCATGTGCTTCCTGGCTTGAAGTCGATGTAGAAATTGTTGCAACATTGTCTTCTGCTTCCCATTCCTGTTCCAAACATGTCCATATTGCTCTGCCTGTTCTGTATTTCTGCCGAATGTTCTGAGCTTGTTGGGCCTTATCCATGATGATAATAACCTAAAAATTAACAAATAAAACAAAATATTTGCCGCAAAATCACGAATCGTGCTTGCGACGCAAAGAAAATCGGTCGGTTTTTATTTATCGGTTACATAAAGAGGGATTTGAATGCGTTGTTGGCTGTAATGCGTGCTGATGCGTTAAGTGTGATTATAGATATCGGGTTGTTTTGGCGTTTTTATATTTTGTTCACTTTTTTCACATCACATAAGAATTTGGCAACCATTCCTGCCCGCATCCAGGCGCTTCATACGTCTCGGTCCGTCGTCTGCCAAAATTACATTCGAAGCAGACTCATGTGCTATCTCTTTCCCTCGTTTCCTTCAGAAGGCACTAAGCTCTGTGGCTCGGGTTAGTTAAAAGAACATTTGGTAACGTAATTGAATGTTGTTCATTAACGTCCCGCTGCGCAAAGCGATCGAAAACTTCTCAAACTCAATCTTCCAAAATATTTCACAGCCCATGGCTGTGAAATATTTCGCATTCAAAACTGTTGCAAAATTTATAAATGAAATATTTCGAAAGTTTCGGCGCTGAAAATTTTGGAATGAAATATTTCTTCGATCGGAATCCAAGCGTTTTTCCTGACATTTCTGCTCGCTTTTTAGATCGCTTTTGGCGGAAAGCGATCGAAAATCCGAGCTACAAAACTGCTCGATTTTGTCGTGCGGGATGGTTTGGAATTATACTTTCTTCAGCCTGGTTCAAGTCCGTCGTGCCACGAAACATTTACTAACAAGCGACGCTTCGCATGTTGGATCAATCATGCACAAGCTACCTGTTGGAATCTCGCGTTCCAACTACCTGTCATAAACGGGACGTTTTAAAACGAGCGACCAGTACACGAACAAGGCACGAAGCGTAACAGAAAAAAAGCGTTAAAAAGGGCCGCAAGATAGGAACGAGCCCTTTTCTAAACCAGTCGCCGAAAAACTGACAATTTTTTTGGCGAGTAATAGTACAATAAATCGTTTTTGTCAAGAAATTTAATCCGCCTTGGTTTTAGTTCCCAACACTTCCCCTTTTGGCATGTAGTTGAGGCGTTTTGATGAAGCATCTATTGATCATAAATCAAACAAGTTGGATAAGGTAACATTACAATTCAATAAGTATCACACGTTGATCAAAGCATTAATTACCTATTAATGCTTGAGCTATGCCGAATAGAGTTTTTCCCGGATTTTGTTGCAGACTGTTTGTTGATAATATGGGTAACTATCGGTAATGAACGAATACACATCCGAAAGTGATAGTTTCTTTTCTGCAGAAGCAGATATCGCTTGAACAATCATTTGGCTTGAGCTTAATGGCGGCCTGCAATCAGGTTCAGAATATGCTTCTGTTCTATTATCTGTTATTGTTGGACTGACCTAAAATAAAACGGTAAAAGAATAGGATTTTTTTATTTACATATCTGCCTGTATACTGCCATCATGCTAGTGAAGAAGAAGATGATCGATCATTTGTAAACGTTGATCGAAGAGAGCGTTGATTGAGAGAGATGAGAGGTGAAGTATATGTATTGTACACCAGGATACAACGGTAGGAGTATGGCTAAAAAACTCAACGGAAAAAAGGTTAGAATGGGTCACAAAGAAAAATAGATATCCATATTACGTACTATTTCCGCACACACACAGAGTATAGCCCAACGGAACGACGATAGTAACAAACGATGATGATAGGACAATGAAGAGAGGATAGCGATCGCGAAGCGATAATCATGAATCGATAACGATGAGTAGAGAACCGAATGGTATGTGGATCAGCACAGCACAACACCGTACAGCTAGAAGTCGGTGATAAAGGATGTTATTAGAAGGAATAGGAAAGCAATATGATAACCATGAAAAACTACTTAGTTAAGACACTTCGGCGAAGTTAAAGGTAGTTTCGGTATTGCTGAACGAAAGGATGTTTCCGGAATTGGTTATGACGTTTCCCAACCCGCAAAATCCGCCGTTGCTATAAAATGTACGACGTCGAGTAGACGTCGAGTGAACGTCGACAGGACGTCGAGTCTACGTCGAGTTAAATAGTTTACTCGACCAAGCGAATTTTTGAAATAGATTTCACGGCGAAAAACACCAAAATTATGGGTGGTTTTGCTGATTTTGGGTTGTTGTATAGAATAGCAGCTACAAAAAATAAATTTTATAGATGGCTAGAAAAAGATGATTCTTGCCCTCCCCCTTACTCCTTCCTTGCTTGTCGGTTGTGGCGATCACACCAGCTGTTCATATGCTGCTAGTGGTGGGAGTGATAACGCTTGTCTGCTGTCTTCTTTATCCGTTCTACCAGATCACAGTCGCTTTGTGTGACGTCGCTTCCCATTACCTCCTTCATTCCCCTCTTTCTACCAACGGCTATTGGCGAATGCTTGACCTTGTGTGAGCGCTTGGCATGGTTTTTGTTTTTTTCCTTCCCGTTTTTTTTGGCTGCTGATGCATTGCGCGTTGGCTCGCGCCGTCGTTCGAATCTGGATTTGATCAACGCGCAAGTTGTCGTGTGGATGGAATCGATTTACCGATCGAGCTATTTGCCGGATCGATTGAATGCATGCTTCGTAGTGGTTTTATATTGTTTGTTAGTGCAGTTAGTTGCGCTTGTGCAAAAAAAAGAAGAAGCAATCAAAGGACAATTATCAATGCACTAGTACGCATATGTGAAGCCAACCAATGCTTAGTTAAACTCAACGGAAAGGCAAATGTTCAAATGAGGAATGTTATCATTGAACACACATTGTCTTTCCATTTATAACTTTTTTATCAATAATGCTCAAACCCATCCAATCCTCCCCTACCCCTCTCCCTCCCTCCTTCCCTACCAATGGGGATTACAAGTAAGAATGCATATTGTACTGTCTTCTTCCTTATTACCGGGGTTTACTCTTCGGAAGAAAGAAAGGAACGTCTCCCCCGCCTCTCGCTCGATGCTGTAAGCGAGGAAGGCCCCGCCTCGACATGGCTGGCGCACGCATCGCTCGCTCGCGTTGCCTGGCTTGCTCCTTCTCTCGCCTTTTTTGGAGACGCATCATCGTTGCGGATGGTGCGGCGCGGTCATGTTGCTGCCTGGCGGGTGGCATAGAGAGTTGTGTTCTAGCCCGTCGCTGAACTCGCCATTGACACAGCATGCGTAAGTGACGTTTATGCTGCATGTATTGTCGATAGCGCTGCGGCTGCGCTCGGGGATTGGCTGTGGCGACCGGCCCCCGGGAGCCTCAAATGCCGGCGATGCAGCCGGACCTTTTACACACCAAGGTGCTCCACGCGTCCCCACATTCTATGGATTGCTTGGTTGGTTTCGGCTTCCCCTCGTTGTCGTGATACCCGAACACAATACCACAACATAACCGTCCTAGGTTCAAGCCCCGTATGGTCCAGCTCAGGACTGGCTATCCCGCTATGGGTAAATCAATTAGTAACGTCAACTCGTACAACTTAACAACATACTCGTCTTCGATTCAATCCACGTATGGGCTGACTATCCGGCTGCCGGCATGAACGTGCAGGGCGTTACGCCAAGATGAAGAAAAACAGGAGATCCGCGCTCAAGAGTGGTTGAGGCAGGTAGAAAAACAATGGTTGTTGTGTAATATAAGAAAAAGATAAATAAACTTTCTACGATCCTCCGCTCATAAGATGATATTTTGATGATATTGATGTAGACAATATTTTTGATTTCATTTTTAACAGAAATTTCTTTTCAAAGTGTGGCGGGAAGGAAGAACATTTACTTACAAAAAATGCATGTTGCTTCCTTCCTGTATGTCCTTCCCGCTCCTCCTTCCGCTCTTGTTTGCCCACCATTTCCTTACTTTCTTCCCTTTTCTTTCCTTTTTGATTCGTGTTGCTGTTCAATAAGGCTAGCATAGTTTAGTATACAAGCTACGGGCAGGGCTGATTAACCAGTAAACAGTGGCGGATAAAGGGTATCGGGGGCCCTAGGCGATAAGACGAGTTAAGGTGTTCTAGCCCCCCCCCCCCCCCCCTGGAAATGGTGTTCTTGGAGGGGGGGGGGGTTCAAATGATTCGCCAGCCTCGGGGCCCCAACGTCCATCCTTTCGGGGGCTCTTGTCGCTAGTTCTCTGTCCATAGGCATACTATAGACTAGCGATCTACGGGGCCCCTAAATCGGCGGGCCCCAGGTGACCGCCTAGTCCGCCTACCGTTACATTCGCCACTGCCAGTACACAAATAAAGCGGCCGTGTGGGGCCCCCGCTCAAAAGTAAAATCGACTCGCTCGACACATTCGTGTCACTGCTTAGGCCTGTACACCTGTTAATCCGACACTGGGTGCGGATCGTCCTACCGGGCGGGAACCATCCGTAAACGATCCGGATCATTTGGGCCGAC
The DNA here is from genome assembly GCF_943734685.1 of Anopheles coluzzii. Lineage (NCBI taxonomy): Eukaryota > Metazoa > Arthropoda > Insecta > Diptera > Culicidae > Anopheles > Anopheles coluzzii. The sequence goes on along the minus strand of NC_064670.1, from coordinate 79,564,909 downwards.
TCGAGCTCGTTGCTCCCACGGGACGGGATGGTGGCTGGCGAACTACATACTGCACTCGCTGACATACCAGCGCTCCGTGGAGCCACGTGATCGACTGCAGTCCGTGGTCGAAAAGACCCCACAGCTCCCTGCCATCTTCCTGATCTCTTTGTTGTACAGGTGATCTTGCATCCCTTACGAGCCGAGGCTTAGCGCAGCAATTCAAGCCACATCCTCCCGTACAAAGTTTCTTCTTCTTTGAAGTAACGACCAATACTGTGGACCGGGCTGTAACGGCTTCCTCTTTACCTTACTAAAACCACGTTATCGGATAGTCAGTTCTTCATACCTGAGGAATGGTCCGGATGAGAATCGAACGCGTATGGCCTCGTAGGAAACGGTTTAATCACATCATGCGTTCAATGAGTCTGTGTGCATGTCAAATAGAGCAGCAGAATGACGTTTAAATCGCATTCTGCCGTTTAGTTTAAAGGGTTTACAATATGCGGCATTTAATTGTTGTCCGTCCGTGTAAAATGTACCAAATCTACACACAACATCATACATGTGCTTTAGGTTCTTTTTAATTCAGGACCAAAGGCCGGGCTGTGTAGCTAAATTGTGTTGTTGTGCTAGCCAAAACGTTGTCCATACAGTGTGGCACATAAACGTGCACAAATTTGTGCAGCATTGGGTGTGTCACAGCCATTGCTTCTAACAATTTACATTTAACTAACTAACGGATCAGGAGGATGATGATCGTTCCCAGCCGATGCCACACATGGGAATAACAAGGAGAAAGAAAACTCCCTCACGTGCGAGAAAGAGCAGCAACAACCACAGCTTTGCGCCTATAAAATGGTGAGAATGCGACGGGACACCATCGTCTGTGAGCGAGAGCGAAACAGAAGACAGAACCATAATCTTCCCATCCATAATCAGCCACCATAATTTGTGTGTGTGTGTTCGCCCCATACAAATGTTATAATTTTTATTTTCGCTTGGTCGTAAATCCCGGCGAAAATGAGCTTTTGCGGGTTGGGTTGTCACGAGGTGAAGGATGAAAAAAAAGGGTAGTGAGACCCGCTGCGCAAAGCGATCGAAAACTTCTCAAACTCAAACTGCAAACATATTTCACAACCCATAACTGGGAAATATTATGCATTCAAACTTCCCGCTGCGCAAAGCGATCGAAAACTTCTCAAACTCAAACTGCAAACATATTTCACAGCCCATAGCTGTGAAATATTTCGCATACAAAATTGTTGCAAATTTATAAATGATATATTTCAAAATTTTCAATGCTGAAATTTTTGGATTGAAATATTTCTTCGATCGGAATCCAAGCGTTTTCCCTGACATTTCTGCTCGCTTTTTCGATCGCTTTTGGAGGAAAGCGATCGAAAATCCGAGCTACAAAACTGCTCGATTTTGTCGTGCGGGACGGTGTAACGATTAAAAAACTAGTTTCTTTTATTAATATAAAGTGTAGTTTCACGAGGCGTACACGAGTATTATTGATGTTGCACGATAAGGTAAAATTTTTGATACAATCGCAATTATCAGAATTGTTATTAGCAGCGCTGTATGTGTTTATTTCTTTCTGAAAAAAAAATCTCCGGTACGCGACCGTGTTGGCGCAAAAATGATTATGGCCGAAAAAAATCACCCCCACGGTCTCTTTCTCCTCTCCTTCCCCTCTACCTCATCCTTTCACATCGCTTTATCATTATTGGTTCTTGCTCTCCAGCTACATTAAGCGAGAGGTTGAGAAAATTTCAATTGCTTTGCGCAGCGGGATGAGTTTAATGACCAGCTTAGGCCACGCATAGTTTCTACCCAGTGCAGGCAGACTATGCCCTTAGGACAAAAATGTCCCATATGGCCGTTATAGGTTCTTGATTCTAGGGAATGTTTTTTTGAATAACCGTATGGGATACACAATTTGTAATGGGCGCACCTATAAAGATCGTTTAAAATAAATAGAAGTCAGAAAATGTCAATGGGTTGTCACGACGTAAAGCGGAAGAACACAAATTTTTCAAGTACGATGGGACAAAAAAGTCCCACCGGCGGTTCTAGTGTTTAGCGCTTTATTATTGTCCATTAATGGGACCCTTTCCGTTGTAAGTTCGTAGTTGACGAGCAGCTATCTAAGTGATAATATACAGGTGGGCTTATCCCAAGGTGTATGAATTTAGAAGCTGATTTTTATCGCTTCTGCTTCTGAATGAAGATTGTAAGAGTGCTTTGAGTATTCGTCAAGCCTTCTGAAAGCTCTTTGGAGCATAAGTTTTCACTCGTTCGGTCAAAAAGTGATGTTCAAAATTGGTTATATAAAATGCTATCAGACTACCTGGACTACATACACTTTGATTCCAGATTCCACCACCTGATCTCTTTAATGCACCTTGGGATAAATGTAAACAAAACCGTGTTTTCGAGCAGGTACTTGAATCTTATTCTAGCTTTGTGGCTAGAATAATCTAGACCAGGGGTCTCCAAACTACGGCCCGCAGGCCGCATGCGGCCCTCAAGAGCCTTTAATGCGGCCCGCGATGACTGGGTAAAGGTTAAATTAAATAGCTTTCTTTTCGGACTAACCAATCAAAATTTATTTTTTTAATTCTGGAAGACGAAAAGCAAGATTCAATAAAAGAAAGCTATAGAAATTTTATGTATTTTGCTAGTATTTTCTTATTAAAACGAGATTTGAACTTCCACCCATTCTAAAGGTAGCGTAAAAATGGCCCTCAACGAAGTTGATTGTGAAGCAATGCGGCCCGCGAACTGAAAAGTTTGGAGACCCCTGATCTAGACTGACAATTGCAGGCTAGTTTTTTGTGTGGTTTTGTATGGAGTGTTTACATGATTTCAGCCTCCAACTATCAAACTCCATACAAAAAAAAAACTGACTAGAATCGTGAAGGGCCCCAATATCACATCAAGAGCAATAGATATAGTTTAAAATCCTTTATAACGTCTGGCTGATTTACAAATGGCACTATTTGATTTACATAAATATCCTGTTTAATCTCACTATTTCGGATAATTTATTTTCCGCGTTTCGGTGTAACTTTCAAACCTTTAATAATTACCAGCAGTTATTCGTTGTGCAGCAAAAATGAAAGGAGGGATTTTATTCGAGACATTCACGGTTATTTATAAACTACTCGATCGAGCCGAACACTCGAAATTGAACGAAGAATGTTCGTGTTTCGTTAAGCACGCTATGAAGTGACAGGGCTGTGCCTGAACATATCCTTATTTACACTATTTTTTGCTGTTTTTCTATTCTCTTCACGTGCTTTCTTTTCAATGCCTGCCTTTCATTCAACTCCTCTTTATGTTTTTAATTGATGTAAAACATACGTATGATAGTTACTAGATTTGCGAATACTTTTACGATTTCGAATTGCTGTTTAGGCAATTTCCTGCATATTTTATTGGTCAACATTCTTACTATTCTTTTTTGTTTGAAAATTGCCCATATCTCCATTGTCGATTGTTTATAATTTTACATTTCACGGCATACACCCATATAGGTTATAGACAGATGCTGAACAAAAGAATGATTGAAATTGCTATGCTCGGTAACCTTTTCAAATCTATAACATCCTAAATATAAATCTGGAAAATTGTCTTTAAATTTTCTGCCAATGTAACCAACATACTCAAATCCATCGTCCTCTTATTCATTAAACTTTATTATTGAGCCGCTATCGGTACTACTATTACAGGGTTTACCTAGCAAATCGGGCGTCGTCAAAGCGTTATCGGTTTCCGTAAATACTTCTTCGGGCGACGTAAACCCTCAATTGGGCACTGTCATTTATATTCGGGCCTTGTGAAGTATGATTCAGGCATAGTGCAGAATGAATGCTCATCGGTATTGTCTTTGGTTGCTATATGCGTTTGGTTCAATAGGACGGGTGGAGACTTGCCTAATATGATAATGTTATCCTATATAGATAAGTCAATGGTGAAGGATGGTCATAGGACACCCCCACGTTGCACGCCGTGGTGAAGAGGATATGTGCGTTGTCTTTTATTGAGAAAAAAGTGTTCTAATGCATCTTGGTTTAGCTGTTTAGCTGTTTAGACAGAAAAGAGAAACATAAACGCAACAATAAAACACTGATAGCATCGAACATTTTTGTACTTGGTTGAGTGATTCTGTACTATACCTCCATTTTTTTTAAATCAAAGTTATTTGCATGAGGATTTTGACTTGTGAAATGTTTGATGTTTATTTATACCTATCACTCTCATATAACTTACCATTTCAAACATGTCATATAATGTTTCCACCAAGGATTTGTTATAATCTAAAAGCTAGATGTTTCGCATCGCCGGTATTTGAATGACGCCTTGAAGTAGTTGACGTTCGCGACTAGAAATATTCAATTATTTACAACTTAGCCAATGCTGATCCCAGATCAATAGATTCTACTAAAAAGCGCAATGGTTCAATCGTAATTCTTATTTGTATCGAAAATGATTTGATCAATAAATCAACCTGTTTCTAATAGAGTTTAGAAGGTGAGGATCATCAGGTATAACTCCTCACTTACTTACTATCAATGCGAAATGAGATAAATCGCTCATTGATTCGCTCGGTGGTCCGGTCCTGACACGAGTCCTGGACGATTCGAGCGAAGGATGCAAACGCTCTGGGCGTGTTTGAGCGACGTATCCTCCGGACCATTTTTAGCGACGTATCCTCCGGACCATCTTTAGCGACGTATCCTCCGGACCATCTTTGGCGATGTGTTCGAGCATAGAGAGAGAGAGAGACACTGCTCCCTGATGATGGCGCGCAGTAAGGTAGTACCTTTGAAGCACCAGTCGCTACCTCGACTAGAACTGGAGGGAGCACTGTTATGAGCAACGCTGGCACGAACTGTTTTCGAACGCCACGATATCAAGGTATCGGAAAAGTTTCTCGATAACGACTCTGTTGTGATGCTGAGCTGGATTCGATCTCCAATACGCGACTTCAAGCACTTCGTAGCTTACAGCGTGGGCGAAATAATATCGTTGACTGAACCAGAGAACTGAAGGCAAGTACCTATCAAAGAAAACCTAGCTGACTGTCTTACCAAGCCCTGCCGTGACACCACCATCGAAACCCACGGTAGATGGCTTAACGGGTCAAGGTTTCTCTACCTACCCAAAGAAAACTGGCCAGCACAGAGCGCTGCAGTAAGTACCCTTGAGGAGCGATGGGAAGACCATCTTACACATCACAACGTGTCACGCGATGAACTTGCAATAGATGTCACCCGCTTCTCCAGGTGGAAAATATTATTGTGAGCAACCGCCAAGACGAATTTCACGTCGTACGACACACAATTTCCCATGCTCCTCTTGAATCAGCACCCAATTACAAATTTACTGATCCTCGACTACCACTCGAGATACGGACTTGCGAATCGAGAGATAGTGTTAAATGAGATCAGACAGAGGTTCCACATTCCCCATCTGCGAGCAGCTGTTGATAGGTCCGCAAAAATTGCCAGCGCTGTAAAATAAAGAAGAGTCAGCCCAAAAATCCTCGCAGGGCCCCTCTTCCAGCTGAAAGACTTACCGCACACGTCAGAGTACCGTTCAGCAACACAGGAATTGATTACTTGGGACCGTTAGACGTCGTTAACGGGAGGCGCAAAGAAAAGAGGTTTGTTGCCGTCTTCACCTGCCTCGTGACCCGTGCCGTACATCTCGAGATGGCACATATCCTCTTCACCACGGCGTGCATTATGGCCATAAGACGGTTTATTGGCTGGAGAGGGCCACCCGCAGAGATCTGGTCCAATAACGGCACCAACTTCATCGGCGCCAGCAACGAGCAAAAAGACAGTTAGCGAACACTCACCACAGCTGTGCGAACTTTCACCAACGCTAACACCAGGTGGAACTTTAACCCACCATCCGCACCACACATGGGTGACATTTGGGAGCGTATGGTGCACAGTTTCAAGGAAAGGATGAGCGCACTGGACGACGGATGCACCGTAAACGATGAAACTCTCCTAACAACTCTTGCCGAAGTCGAGTTCCTGATATATACGCAGCCACTCGTGTATCAGCCGCAAGTATCCGAAGCAGAAGCACTAACGCCAAACAACTTTCTCCTACGGCATTCGTCTGGTCTGAAACAGCACATGCGATCGTGTCCGGATCTTAGCGATGCGTTTAAGAGTAGCTGCCATAGATCCATGGTTATTGCAGACGGCATATTGGAACGCTGGTTGAAGGAGTATTTTCCAAATCTCAGCCGTCGGACGGTATGGTGAAAGTAAAATCCATCATTGCGTGTCAGGGACTTCGTCTTCATAGCGGTAGGACACCGGAAAGATTGGGCACACGCTCAAGTAGAAGAAGTGTTCACCTGCAATGATGGCAGAGTGAGGCAGGCGATTGTGCGTACAGCGCAGTGCAAGCGCGTGGAACGGGCAGTAGTGAAGCTAGCTAAGTTACCAGTAGAGGTTGAACCAGTAGAGTTGAATAAACAATGTTGATAGGAAGGTTTTCGATGCAAAGTGTTAAGAGAATCCGAAGAACTACTGGATCCACGTGGCGGGGGATGTTAGCACGAAAACAATGAAAGGTATACAAATAATAGGCTGTCGCCGAGTGACAGCGAGAACCGAGCTAGATAGAGCATAGTGTGAGCAGACAGCACAGGTAGTTTACATGCCCACCTGCAGAGGGCAGCACCTCGTGAAAATACTACGAACAGGGCTGTTGATTCAACACCTGAAAGCCCGTAGCGTGCGCCAGCGCGAAACCGGGAATACGCTGGTCATGCAGTCATGCACCAGTAGCATTTGACAGCAGGAATAGAGCGACCAAATTTTAAAGGGCTGCAATTTTGAGACAAATTACTAAGTCAAATAAAATTCAATCCTGTAAAAAAGTCTAAATATTTCGCGTGATTTTCTTCGAGCTGCTATTAGTATACCTTTTGCGATTCCTTACAGCTTCCGAAAATCAGCCATCCTAGTTTAGTGTAGAATGCCACCGGCTCGTTATATTCCCCTTCTAGGCTTTTCGTTGTAAAACCTAGGCTAGCGTTATCCTGACCAATTAGCAGTCGAGGATGTGCGTTGACGTATGATTACATGTCTACTTCATCTAGTTGTGGGTATCTTTTTCCTAGTTCGATCTGGTTGAACGTTTGGGGCGGATGGATCAGTTGTAGACGGGCGTCACTTACGGTGCAACGGTTGGGTCATTTGGGGCAAGACACCTCGAATCCGACAAGTTTGGAGTCGTCCTCCCTGTTTGATATTCTTGCAGTCCATTGCAGGCAGAAAGGATTTGTTGGTCCATCTAGTTCTAACTCGTCCGCTAGTGACTTTTCTATTAGCGTCAGTTTGAAACCGTCATTGAACATAGCGTACGTCTGTACACTTCCTGTTTGCCGTACCTGCAATGTTCATGTGCACCTGCATCGTCGTCTCGCATCAGCATATTGGCCTTCCCAACTATACCTTTAATCCAAGATGAGAAATCGTACTATGAGATTGTACGTAAGTTTTCGCAGTATCCTCCCCAGTCAAACTTCATAGTGGATGGTAGTTTGTTCACCAACGCGTCGAAAAGGGAGGAATCATAGAAAAAGGTCCCATGTCGGTAATCAAATGCTTACACCGTAGATAGGATGTTTTTTATAGCCAACCCGAAGTCAACCACAATTGATGGTCGGTCTAGGCACGGAGAAGTCAGATATCTTATGCGTTGTGCATATTGATCAATAATTCTCCTTGGCATTCCGAATCGCATTTTAAGCGTTTTGATTACGTCGTCCACGTAATATGCTGGTCCCATAAGGGATGCTTTAAGACGCTGAATGTTTTCCCTGTTTGTCACCCCACACATTTCGTTTGAATCTTCTAATGCCGCATGGAAGTGCGACCACTCTTCTGAGGATCTATCGGACATGGGGAGAGCTGCTGGGATGATTTGTCGCGTAAGTAATTGGTGCTGTGTGGGCAGCGTGCGTTGGGAGCCAGAAGTGTCTCTCATGGATGGCGGTAGGTACTTTCTCATTAGAGATGTTGTTCTCTCGTTGTACGTGTTCTGCAATAGGTTATTCTCATTTGAAAACCTTTGATGGTACCTGCGTGTTTAATGCTCTCTCATGTTGGCGACCCTCTCCGATTCTATTTCTACATCTACGACCTTTATCGTGGGTTTGTCGTCCCGAAGGGTTTGGGTTTTTGCTGGAATTTCGTCTTGCTCTCTCACATCGGGCTTACCTGCTTGAGTGCCTGTGAGTGGCTTAGGGGTTCTCCTTGAGTCTTCCTTCTGAGTCATAATTATAGCACCCCGAAGGCAAGTATAACATTGCAAATTATAGCCTACTAAACACCTAATTGTTGAGATTTTATTTTGCAAAAATAAAAACTGGAAAAGTGATCTTTTCGACAAATAACACAGCAAAAAAAATGAATAAAAAATAATATTTTTTTTAAATTATCTTAAGATTTCGAACAGATGATACCACTTGCAACCCTCGCTATGTTTGACGGGTCGCTACTACTTACGGTACTGAATGTATCACTCTTATCTTGGATAGCAACACCATTTTCCTTTTGCACATCTTCTATATTGGGCAGGGTTGGTGTAATATCCGTTGGGTCAGTATGCGGGACGAAAATATTGGTCCATTTTGATCATGTATATAATTAGACTCGTGATCTGCTGGTTGGTTCTCTGATTGCGATGAAATATATTCATCCTGTGGCTTTGGGTCTATATCCGTTTGGTTTCGTAGAAGAGTTGGTGAATAATCCTAAATCTAAAATCATTAATATGATGCGATATATTCAGCTTAACAGAGATGGGTGATCATACACTCCTCCTTTTTGTCGTAGTTGTGAAAAAAAATCTCTAAAACATCTTGGTTGAGCTGCAAAAAAAAGTTAAAATTAGTTTAACCATTAAAAAATTTAAAAATGGAAGTTTCACCTTGTGTATGGAAATGAATTTTACTTTCTGTCCATACTTTGACTTCATTTCATCAAAAATCATCTATATAGAATTTATTTGCATTAGAATGGACTTTTGAAACACTTGTAGCTTGTTTTTGCCGGATGGAACCATGTTGAATGTAAACTCGAATATATCCATAAGTGCGTTTAGTTGATCATCGCGACAAACATTTTTTCTATGTGCTAAACGTATTGCGTCTTCATTTTCAGGATAATATCTCCTTAAAGACATTGATGTTGTGTGGGACAATAGCTCTGTCTCACTTCTCACATTTTGTCGTTGTTGAGGCGTCATTATCAAATGTTGATCAGCTAATTTAAATAACTGAGTCATTTCAGCTTCAGTTTTTTTAGAAAGCTATGCAAATAGCAAATATACGTTAATAAGTTTACCTTTGTAATTAAAACCATGATCAATGAGACAATTTCTAGTTAGTTTGGGCAAATGTGGGGCATCCGGACAGACAAATATTTTCCTTTATTTGTTGGATGTGTAAAATATGGCTGTTTATGGTCATAGGCTTCTAATTCTTTCGAACAACCAATATTAGCTTGACAGTTATCGCTTACGATGGATGTTACGTTAATGTTCTGTTCTGCCAATTTTGCAATTATTGCCAGGATAATATCTTTCATCATTTTCTGGTCAAATCCTATGAACACCGATTGTTTCCAGTTTTTAAACAGGCCACGAGCCATTACGACTTGTAAATAGTTGTAAGGACCTATCACTTCAACTGGAACAGGATCGTATTCTAATATTTTGCTGAACTTCATCTCATCAAAACTAAGTACGTATTCTCTAACCCTTAGGGTGAACGTCTTCATTATATTACCGACTACTTTAAAAACGTCGTCCATAATGCTTTCTTGTGTCGTTTTGCATAGCGCTTTAGTGTCGCGATAGAAGGAAGAGGATATTTTAAATCTTTTAAAATAAAATTGTATTAGGCTAAATAATTGTATGCCTTTTGCTCAAATATCGTAGCGTCAATGCAGCGCTAAGTTCCTCGTCTGTCCATTTCACTCGTTTTTTTTTTTTCAAAACTAAATCTATTTGATTATCGGATAATGTACCTTTTGGAGCAACTGCTGGAGTCGGAGCGGGGCGGAACAAATCTGTTCATTTTTTAACTTGTTTACGCTGACATCACTAGCGGTTTAGATTTAATAAATAGATGGCGAAAAGGCTTTTTCATCCTCTTCTTCTCTGGCAAATCGTCGTTACCAAATTGGTAATTATTGGTAGCTTAAAAAACAGAAAGAAACGCGCAAGACTTTTTTCAGAAATTCTCCTCCGAGTTAACAGTACCTTTCAAATAAAATTTCATTTGTGTAACTAATTCCTGAAAACCTAGGTTGCTATCAATTTTTTTCCATTTCCGCTTTTAAAGCTGCGATTTTTGCCTTAGATTATTTAGATTATTTTGTTTGATCAGCTTGTTCAATTTATTTCTTAAATTACTATTTACAACTGTTAAATTTTCATTTTTGTTTCTTAGCCGTTCTAGTTCTAAATTCGATAGAAGTAGCTCGCCGGAAACAGATCCGGTTCACATACTTCATCCTTTAACGGTTCTCATGGTAGTACTTGAAATTCGTACAATAATTCAGACCTATGTGTAATGAAGTCTATTGATTGGTTTTGTTTTACGGCATTATTTAAAAAGTTGCTGTTCTTTTCTGTTGTTCTGTTGTTGCTAAAAAGAAAAAAAAATGTGCAAATGCATTGCATTATTCTTATTACCCTTTGGATTAAGCTGCCGAAATGTACCGGAGTTGTAAGCTATTGGTGCTTTTTGCAATTGAAAATCTTAATTTTTTAAGCGATCGGAGCACAAAGCACTGTAGTTTTTGGGTTTCCAGTTTTCTCCTCTTTGACAAAATCTCACCTATTCCTTCTGCACATCAGGGATACGTGGAAATTTATGTAATGTATCGGAAACTCTCCGTTTTTTTAACATTAGCTCGATTATTTTTGCAAAATGCAGCTGAGCATGATCGGCCACTCATATTGGTTCCTATAAGAAGTTAGCGGTGGATTGATGATTATTTGTTTTTAATTAGGGTAAACGTTTACAATAGTGATACTTAAACGTTAAAAATTATGAAAAAAATGATCACGGTATTCTACCATTTCATTTAGTTATAGTTCAACTAACATAGATATTATCAGCATGGGTATTTCAGCATGTACACATTGTCCTTTAAAAATACATTGAAAGAAGAAGTTGCTTATAATTTTAAATTGCTGGTACATAATCCAGTAGAATAATTCTTCTTATTCTAATTGGCGTAGCGATCTATCTGCCATGCCATATGATCAAATAAAATTGTTCACTTACCACACGAGGATATCGCAGATACTAAAATCACTCTTGTTGTCAACTTTGACTATCTAGAAGCTCTTGCCTGTACAACAGGAACGAAATAAATAATAAATAAAATCAATTACATTGAAACACCTTCCGTGATTAGAAGAAAATTAAATTCATTTCTTTACTTACCACAAGCCTAATCATAAAATAACACCCTATTTTTCCGTGCTATACGTAATATCGCGGCCAGTTGCCGAGTGCCGGTGCGCGTAAGCAATGAACACTTTTGTTGTGTCGATTCTGCCGAATAAAACATAAATGATTCATATCCAATACATTAGAAACATAATATCACTACACTTACCACGAACAATCAATTTCTCTATCGTAAATCTCCTTTTTGTTTAGAGTTTATCGTTGATGTAATTTTGAAGCTATTCCTATCGTCAAAAACGCAGAAGTGATGCTCACACATAGATTGACAAAGTAATCGTATCCCCTTCAGTCATTTTTTATTCATTTTTCTACAGCGCAGTTGTCAAATTGTTCGGGATAAGCCCACCTGTATATTACACCCACTTTGCGAGTGCCCAACTGGACTTAAACCGTGTACAGTCATTATCCGATATACCCGAATAACAGCAAAAAAATGATGTTCTAAGAATTATTGCAATTGATTAAAACCTCAACCCACACACTACAGTTTTGATGAACGGAGTAGAGTTGATATTATAGCGAAAAAATTCTTTTTTTCTACATGCATGTTTCGATAAAATTCCACGGCTTTCGTTCTAGATGCCGGCGGAACGGAAAGTTGATGAAAATCAGTGCCAAGCTGAACGTGTTAAAATATTGATTTGTTGGTTGAAAGTTTACAGAAGATCCCCCTTCATCGTCGAAATTAATAGTTTGAGTAATTGGTTGCTTTTGCTTCAAACAGAGCACAGTTTTATGTACTAAAATCAAATGCCACTTCGAGTTCGAAGTAGTTCCTTTGGTATACTCTCTTATATACCTATCTCTACGGACACTACGACTACGGACCATCAATTTGACGTGTGGATAAAAATGCGTATTAAGGTTGGTTAAAATCATAAAAATACTTATTTTATTACAATTAGGAATTGTTTAACATATTTTGGTTTCCATAAAAAGTTGTCTGCACATTTCTTATTTATTCTAATAGTCGTTTTTATTATACCGAACACATGAACCGACATCTTTTCTATGCCACATTTTGACCAATGTCCGCAGAGAGCTTCGAAACACACGAGGAATAAGTTTATCCGCAATTTCGTTTGAGGCCACTTTATTCAAATCATTTATCAAGAGTTTTTGTATAATAGTAAGTGGTTAATAGTTGTCTTGCATTCCTACATTAACTTTTATTAATTTAACTAAATAAATTAAATGTAAACAACCTGTGAGATATTTTCATCTCAGTGAACACGGTAAATTTCTATACGCACAACCTTTATTGTTGCGACTTAACTCCTTCGCGTATTTCATCCTGACTGACCCACTCCACTTGGTCACAAAATAATTTCTTAATTCCCTTTCTCTTTCTCTCCTTATCTCTTCATTCTCTCTCTTTTCCCCCTTAACGTAGTCCGACGAACAGCAACTCGCTTTGCATCGCACCTCTCCAACTACACAAGCCCGTTTGCATCGCACGCCTGACCCATCCGACCACACAAGCCGCTCGCTTGCATCGTACGGTGGGAGTGCGCGGAATCCTGACTGTGTTCAAACAACAATTGCTGAAGCCGCCGATCCAGACAATTGTCTCCAAAACAGTAGTCCCTCGGAAAGCCTTGCGTTCGCTCCTCAGACCGCATCCCTTGTTCCTTTCTCAGTCCGCCCTTCTCGCCCATTCCTCAGACCGCATATCTAGCTCGTTCCATCGGAATGGAACACAACCCATCCGTCAATTTCACGGGTTCCGTCGAGACAGATATACCACATATGTATTCGAAAACCTATGAAAGTTATGAAAATAGAACTTATGCAACAAACTCTTAGTATGTTATGATAAATTTACGAAAAGTAAAAATTAAGTTCAAACAAAAGGTATTTTTAGTATTTCACTTCAATATTTAAATTACGTCAAATTGATGGGTTCCGTAAACCTAGTGTTTAAACGATTATATTAAACGATTTCCATGGATTTGATTACAGCTCAAACACAAAAAGATGCCAGCTGCAGCATCAGAGCTGACGTAAAGAGTGTAAGTATCATCTTCCACATACTCGAACGGTTTCAGTCCTTGTGGTTTCTTTAAGCTTATCATGCTGCCGACAATGATGGTCAATCATTATAGTTACAGCGAAAGTGACATCATTCAGCGTAGTGTAGGCTCTTCTTTCGTCGGTGCAGCTATTTTAGCTGTTATGATATACTTTTAGCTGTTAACACGGGTTGCATTGGCTGAAACTTTTAATTTGAGCTCTGGTCCTTGTGTGTTTTGCTCGCTATCTTGTTTGCTGTGTTTCTATTCCAGGCGCACTAGATGATGCGGTAGGGGCATCGTCCCAGGTAGCAGCTGTCGGTTCTTGAGCAAGCAGACTCTTCTGACATGAGTGGGGGATCTATCAGGCGGACTAGGCGGTCGCCTGGGGGCCCGCCGATTTAGGGGCCTCGTAGATCGCTAGTCTATAGTATGCCTATGGACAGAGTACTAGCGACAAGGGCCCCCGGAAGGATCTGACGTTGGGGCCCCGAGACTGGCGAATCAATTGCACCCCCCCCCCCCACCCTCCGCCAACAAAAATTTTAAACCCTGTGACTGATGATCGTAGGGCCCCCGACGGCATTTCAAGTTTACAGTTCAATCTTCCAACATCCGGTTTAGTGCCGCTACCACCTCTAGAACATCATTTACCATTTACAGGGGGCCTCAACTCGTCTTACCGCCTAGAGACACCGAATGCCTTCTTGGTGGGGCATGAGTCCTCGAGATTGTCGCCGTCAACTAATACACTGCTTCCCAGATGGTCAAGCAGGTACTTCGTATTCTTCTCATTGATTCTCAATCCAAATCTTGCTGCTTCGCGTTTGAGTCGGGTGTACGCCTCACACACCTCCTCTGCTGTCCCGCCGATGATGTCGATGTCATCGGCGAATCCAAGAAATTGGCGAGATCCATAGAGCTGTTGAAGAGCAGACAGAATAGTCCGTCACCTTGCCTCAGACCCCTGTGAGATTCGAACGATTCCGACGTCAAGTTCGACACTTTTCGACACGCATTTCGACGGTAAGCCTCTCCGGCCCCATCTCGAAGAGCTCGGCGGCCAGTCCATCACTACTAGCCGACTTATTGCTCTTAAGCTGCTTGATGGTGCTGGTAATCTCATCCAGAGATGGCGGAGGAACCTCGTCGTCTGCACCGATGCCGTCGCTGTTGTTAATGCTGTGCTGCTGCTGTGGTGGTTGCCTTGTTCTGTCACTTGCGCCAGCCTCTCCTGCCTCTGATCCATTCCTTCGTAGTAGCACTTCCACCTTTCGAACATCTCCCGCTCGTCCGTCAGGAAATTTCCTTCCACATCCTGGCACATTGCGGTTTTAGGAGCAAACCTGCTCCGTGCCTCCTTCAATTCAAACCTCCTCCTGTAGAACAAGATAGTGTCCCTCGACTGAGAAAGCTGCTCCAGCAGCTGTTCATCTGACTCTTAAAAGCGGTATTGTTTGGCCTGGGAGAGCAGGGTTTGCTGTTTCCTCAGTCTGATCTCAGTTTGCTGTCAAATGAAATGGTTCTGACGGGTTTCATGCATGCGGGCGCGCGCTGTATTCTTCTCGGATAGTGCTCGTCTGCACTCTTCCTCGAAACATTCATTTTTCTCTCTACGTGGTAAACGGCCGATCTTGTGTTCGGCTGCAGTGCTGATGGCTCGTTCCACCATACGCCAGTGGTCTGCGAGGGGCATCGCGGCGATGTTGTTCTCGGCCGGTAGCGCTTCCCCGAGCGCTTCCTCCACCACATCAGCACACTTCAACCGGTCCAGGTTGAGCCTTGAGGTGGGCTGACTCCGTTGGTTGTTAACCACGGAGAGTTTGTGGCGCAGCTTTACCATGACCAGGAAATGGTCCGAGTCGACGTTTGCGCCTCTATACGTTTTAACGTCGATAATATCCGAGAAGTGTCTTCCGTCAATCAGAACGTGGTGGATTTGGGACTTTGAATCACAACCTGGTGTAGCTATGGCGGTGTGCATGCTGAAGGAAAGTGTTGCGGATGCTCATGTGCTTGGAGGAGGCAAAGTTTATCAGCCGGAGGCCGATATACTATATATATATATATATATATATATATATATATATATATATATATATATATATATATATATATATATATATATATATATATATATATATATATATATATAGTTCTGGTTATATAGATAGTTCTGGATCAGTTTGACCAAGAATAACGGGAGCTTGAACTGATGCAGTTTATGGACAAGTCCATGTTGCCACACATTGTGAAATGCTTTTTCCACATCAAACATCACAACAGCAGTGGATCTTGATACTTGCTTGTTTTGCTGAATGGAGTTTTGCAGTCGTATCAGCTGGTGCGTTGCTGAGTTTCCGGACCGAAATCCAAACTGTTTGCTTTAATGATTTGAAAATCGTTGACCAAATTTCTCAGTCGGCAGTATATGATTTTTTTGAAAAAAAAAAAAAAAATTTGCTCAAAGCACTCAGCAAGGGCCCCAGGGCCCAAGCAGTACGTACATTACATCGTCATCGTCATTTTAGTCCTTTGTTGAACAAGCGTCGGTGATGTGTTCGGTCCGCACAACCAGCGCAACATGGTTGGATGTTACAATCGCACGCATCATGGCCGAAATCTTGGCAACGACGGTATTGCGTTGGACCCTTCTTATCTCTAATCCTACACCGTATGATGACTTGTTTCATGGATAGGGCCACCACTAGTATTTTTTTCAGAGAGCATGTCCCAAGTTTGAAGTGCACTTGATAAAATCTGGAGTGTATTTCAATGCGCCGCTTAATTTCTAATGCTTCCAAGGCTTCGAGTTGGTAGCGTCCCCGAAGTTCCTCGAATATCTCGAGGATATCCATTTCTAGAAGCCCGCGCAGAACAGCCTTGAATAGGTGGTGTTGTTTCGCTTCATGGATAAAGAATACTGCTTTGCGCGCATGCAGGTATTTCTCTACACCAGCGTATTAAGCCCTGGAGCGAGTGACAATGGATGTGCCAATGCCACTGAGTCGAAATTGGGGCGTGAATCCTCGTGACTATAGCTCCGGTTGAAGCTCATTAACGACCTGCCAGTATGGGAGGTGCTGCGGGTGGGTTAGCCGACGGAGCCCAGCGGATGATTCTGAAAAAGGCAACCGACAAGTGGAGCCTTTCTTACGGCGATTTACTATGTGTAAATTTATGGGTAATTTCCTTGCGTGTCATGGTGTCGGAGGTGCTGGTATCGTTGATGCTATTGTTTTCTTTGGTCAAGCTACGTGCCATTTCATTGTTATCAGCAGCAGGACAAACACGCCGAACGAAGCATTCCGACACGTCCGATTCCGATCCACTATCACTGAAATTGTTTCTTCCTCGCTTCGCGTGTTGTCCCCCCTCCCCCGGCAGGATCAAAGAAGAGGCAGAGAAACACGCGGAATAAAATAAAAACCGGGTTTGCGACAGATCCCAAGTGACATTTTTGAGTAGATTTTGTTCGTGTTTCGAGATGCTGAAAGCTTAAAGAGCAGGCTTGAAGTTAGCTTAAAGAGCTTGCGTAAACATCGACTCTAAACTTGTTTCAACTCTAAACAGTTGAAACTTCAGAGTGACGAGTTTTTTTCTGATGCCATTTTGAGAATTGTCATCACGTTGTGCACAAGCTACCGGCCCAAAACAAAACATGCGTACTCTTCAAACCGTATCAAACAAAAAGTTTATTATAAAACACTCTTTCACGTTGTTTTGTTGGTCCATGCGCTTCCCCGCTGTTCTGTTACTCCTGGATAGATCGTTTATTTCATCTTACTCAGTGTTTGGGTTGTTGTAAACCGAGCATGAAACTAGAAGCTTCTTGTTTGTCCGGCTTCTGTCGAAGTTATGACATAAACTTCAACGCTTGAAAACCTCGTGGTTTACTCACACACCCATGTTTTCAAGTGTTTATATGAGGCAATAGGTTAAATCGAGCTGTTCACGAGCAGTTTAAGCTAAAAATGCAAAACAATTGTCACCTGGGATTATTCGGGAGCCTAAAAGAAGCGGTGCTTACCCATCGAAGGCTTAAACCGAACTCTCGTAAAGAGACGATGTATGATGAACAGTGTAAACATAAGCTTCATCACAGCTTCATTTTTATAAACTTCGGCATGTTGTGTGCGGTAGATGTGTATTCGTGTGTATATTGAGGATTTCCGTTCATTGCGGGCGGAATAATCGTCAGGTAAGTGCATTCATTATGAATAAGTATTGTAGCAGACATAGTTTCCCGGATGTGTTCGTGCGGGACTTCGATATACTGTGAATACTGCGAGTGTGAATGTGTGAGGTGACAACTGGTTAGTGCTATTGCGGTATCGGTGAAGTGCGAGAAGTGTGTGCGGAGAGGATTGTTTGGTTCAGAGAATGTGGTGACTGAGTGGCTGGCACCGTAACTGATGCTGTGGGAGTCAGAATTCCCCTATATCGTTGTATAAGAAAATTTGCACTCTGTTGATCATTACGGTAATCAAAAATTCACGAACCGAAAATCTAAGCGGCCAGGTTTCTGGGGAAGAGTCCCTTCTCGCAGAGTGAGAGTCACTAACACCTTAAACGATATGAAAGAGAGTGTTGATATGATTGTACCTTGGCGTATAAGGCAATATGCTGTGACATCCTCAATGCAAAAGGCTTATTTGATCATTTGCACGATTTGGTCGCTGGTTGTCTCCGGAGAAAGCCGAGAAAAGTATAATGCACATTTTGCCCGTTAACTTAGACTTGGGGTTCGCTGCTATGACAATTTATGACAATTTGACCGATCGCGTCGAGTTCTGAAGATAGTCTAAATTCGTTTTGGGCACGCTCGTGATTCGAAACCTGTATGGTTTGTGGCTGAAAGAAGAAAGTGTTACAAAGTGCCGATGGGCCACGAAATGCGCGCACGTGCCTTATCGCAGACAATTGTCTTTTGTCTCAATCCTCATCTTACTTGAGAGCGGGCTTAACGCTGTGCACATTGTCTCGTTACCACACATAAGAAATTCAGAGTTCTGAGGGGGATGAACTTAAAATCGATACCTTCATCACTGCACTTCCGAGTTGTGCCGCCTTGCCATGCCTGGTCCTTAAATTGCTGAGCTAGGACAGTCAATTATTTTGTGGCTCCTACAAAATGCTTAGCGTTGTCACATTCTATTAGAGAAGGCTTACCACTGCGTGCGACGAATCTGCGTAGGGCCGCAATAAAGTCGTCTGTGGTCAAATCTGTAACAAGATCGATGTGTACCGCCTTCACAACCATGCATACAAAAATGACCACGTATCCTTTCAGCGGCTGCAATTTTCTATGGAGATAGCGGTATGCTATCGTGACATATAGATCCACCCCAGTGCGGACGAATGGTAAGGCTGGAGACACGCGTTCCATCGGTAAGTTGCCCATGATTTGTTGAAGCAGTGTTGATCGACAGCGCATTGCAAACATGAGTGCACTGTCTTTTGGGTAAAATTTCTGACTCGCAATGGCCAAAACCTTTCGGCCAGGCTTGTGGTCAGAAATTGAGGATGCAACATTTTCGGATGAACGTTCATTGCAATCATCTTGGTGAGAGATTAATTGGATGGAAGTATCATAGGATGTCGTCGATCGTTAGACACGTTTGCATGACGTAGCCTGCCACCTACTCGCAGTATGCCGGCTTCGATGTATGGGTTTAGCGCCTTCAGTTTGGTATGGTTTGTAACGAAACCTTACTTTCAAGACTTTGAAAATCTTCTGGAAATGACTCATGTTGTGCTAGACGGGCGAGACACTTCGTTGAATCGTTAAGTTCTTCAGTGGTCAGATGAGTAAATCGTCGTTGATCACGATTTTTGAGGTTTGCATTGTGCGTAAATCTGTGTATCCATCTAGTCTTTTCAAATTGTCAAATGACGAACGAAGTTTAAAAATGAATCTCGGCTGAATAGAAAGGGCTACCAACGTAACTCTTTGTTCGAGATCTTCCTACGGTAGTTCAACCTGGCGAGCAACTTTTGTAGGAAAAAGAGGTTCTTCATTTAGCCAATTCGGTCCGTTGCACCATAACTTGCCATGCTGTAGTTACGCCGGATTCATCCCGCGAGGAGTTATAACCGCTAGATTTTCTATACCTGGCACGTGATTCCAAATTCCGTTTGCAATGAGGTGTTTTATTTCCGATACACGGTTCGCAACGAAAGTTTTCCAACGCAATGGGTTTGCTGCCAACCAGTGTAGGATACTACTTGAGTCGGACCAAAAATATGGTTCTATTTCACCCTTTTAATACAGATGTGCCAAAAGTAAAGCGGCTGATAGCTCTAAACGAGGTAAACAAACTCGCTTTTGCTTACGCTTGGATTTAGGTGTTAATAGATTCACTGTAACTGTAGCATCGCTGGATGTATAGATCTGATGTAAACATAAGCGCCGTAAGCCTTTTCGGACACATCGCCAAACCCGTGTAGCTGTATTTGTTTTGTCGGCGTGTGATAAAGAACCCAACGTGGGATACTCATTTTATTTAGTTCTGCAAGATTTTCACAACAATCTCTCTACTGTTTCTATAGTGGTGGGTTGAGAGGCTCATCCCAAGACGTTTCATTGCGCCACAGTTTTTGAAGAAACATTATAGCTGCCACTATCACAGGACCGATCAATCGTAAAGAATCAAAAAGTTTTGCCGAGACTGATACAGCAATGCGTTTTGTAACTGGATTGTTATGGTTGCTGTAATCAGGCGTTTCAAAGAGAAAATTGTCGGTTTTTGGTTACCATTTCAGGCCCAATGTTTTGATGCAAGTGTTATGGGATCTGCATGTTTAGGTTAGTGTAGTGTAACGCATGCTTTAGTTCAGCGGTCGGCAAAGTCCGGCCCGCGGGCCAAATGCGGCCCGCCGCAACATTCAATCCGGCCCGCGAAAGGATTTGACTGATTTTGAAAGATGGGAAGCAACGATTCGTACACAAATTACTGAAGATCTTCTAGTATACCATATAAAACCATCGTACTTTTTCAACTTTTAATTAAAGATACTGAACGGTCCATCATTCCATAGTATTTTAATTAAAATTTGAAAAAGTGCGATGGTTCGAACTCGAGGCCAATATCCCCGTAGCTTTTGCATGAAAAAATATGCCATTTTCGACTTACTGTAGAAAAAAGTAGGAAAGATAATTTCTTTACATTTACATCTGTTCAAAGGGAATTATTTCAGATTACTTGCACAAATATGTTCAAGACTTTGCGAATTGCCTTTCGTCAGTTATTAGGAATTTTCACCATGGTGGACGAAGACATGCATGATTTAAGTTCTACCTTCGATTTTCATCAATTCCTCCTAAGTTTTCGCTACAATTCCTGATCTGTTTCTTGATGTTTCCCAGGTATTATTTTAATGTTTGGTGGGTTGCATCGATATCCCGGTCCAGCTAACGCAGGCAAAATCGACAATTGTTGTCCATTTTTTAATGCAACCGTTATGTAATATTAAAATTATTTTAACACCACAATAAGACTATCGGAATGAAGCTCGCATACGAAATTTTCTGATTTTTGTGTGTTACTTTTTTATAGTAGGTATTATCAATTTTTAACCATTCTGGGATGACACAATTATAGGAAAACAGCAATAATAGCAATCGCATTGCTTGATATCATCAACCAATTATTTTGTTTCTAAAATTATTTAATGTAATAATGAAATCACAATAATAGAAAACACGCATTCTCCTGGCCCGCTGCTTTAAATCATTTACTAAATTTGGCCCTTTGCCTCAAAAGTTTGCCGACCGCTGCTTTAGTTTATAGCAAACCCGAAGCTAGGGAGTGCCTGCGGGAGGCACTCAGGTAGGCTTTATAATTAGTGGTAATGTAGTAACGGGTCTCTCTCGTTTGATCGACACCGACGTGATCGGTTCGGCACACCATCCTGTACTCTTGTGGGTTTACAGTTTATATTTTATTATCCTCACGTAAACCACAAGATCATCACGATCACGCCAATCGCGATCATAAACAGTTCGATTTACATTTACGAAGACAAAAACCAGCAGATTGAAGTAGATACAACAATTGCTCACTGAGTTTCTGACCTTCCTCGACACTAATGACTTACGTTAGCATGTTGTCCGTGTAAAAGTCATTAGCTAAAACCTTTGTTGCCTCTGGATACATATTCGCTTCTAGATGTTGTAGATTTTTTACATATCTTGCTCCTTTAAGCTGAGCTTCTTTAAAGGAAGTGGCAGAATTTACGCAATCAATATGGAAGAAAAAAACGTAAAACTAAAGTGCCGACCGGTTCTGCTGCTTGCATGGAAATAACCTGGCGTTAGCATTTTTTTAAGCAATTTAGCATTTCTATCCGATGCGTATTCGTCACGTACTACCGTTAGCAACCTGCCGAATATAAGCCAGAATCCTGATGAAACGATTGCAATTTTGGACGGTTATTTCAATGAGTAGTGTATATTGTTATGATAGCATGTATTATCAGTAAATGTATTCTATATTTGCAGATAATTTTCCAGCGGAGGCAGATGTTTTTGTTGAAGAGGTAGAAAATATACCGATATGGGAGAATGATGAAAATGGGGTTCTACCATCGACAAGCAGAAAGAGATCGGCCTGAGAGCAAAATAAAGTGTTGAAGGAGCTTTTTTGTTTAGAAAAACAAAAGATTGCCAAGTTGGATTAAATAAAACAAAAACTGAAGTGGATACTTTTGCTGCTAGCATCTCGAATGATTTGAGCAAATTGTCTATGCTGAGACAACTGCTAGCTAAAAAAGAAATTTTGGATATTTTAATAAAGCATGTACAGGAACAAGAACAGTCCGATAAATTCAACTGAACTAGAAATGATCTACTGTGGTTACGACAATAGTTAATTCAATTCAAGAATGAGTGAAGAAAGTGGGAACTCCCCGAACCACACGTCGTAACAGAACACTAGTAGGCATGTTTTCCTTGAACTAATTCTAGTTTCGGCAACGTCAACATGCCCGGTTTGGGTTCATAACTCGCATGGACCAAGCTTCCTTAATATGTTGGACTAACTATCCTGCATTAGTTACACCTATCAAATAGAGATAATCTAACCCTTGAGATGCTTGGACATGTCTAGGTCATCAAGAACGGCCGTTTCGCAACATGAAGAAGAAGATAAGGTCTGTTTTTTCCGAGTGTCAAAATATTTCCTGGACCATTTTATTAGAATCTGCCGCTCTAACTAAATTAGAAAACAAAGTAAATTCTTTAGGGTGGTACTTAAGGTGCGCCAAAAAATTTGTTTTTTCCTTTATTTCCTTCGTATGTATTTTTGACCGCAATGAAACCGTTTCCGCGGTTTTTCTCCCTTTTTATCTGCTTGCGCACACACAAAACATCGCCTTAGCTGACAGTCCGTTCCAACAAATTTGTTTAGTTCAAAAATTCACATTATTATATTCATCTGATAATTTTTCTGGTTTCATGTTAATGAAATAATTGAAAGTATAACAAAAAAAAAGAAAAATAGCTCAAAATTATTTACATATGTACAGTACTTTTAACTCGATAGCTTATACTCGTGTAATATATTAAATTGTAACGTTTCAAACGTTCGTTTCCATACAAAATTTTACAGATTTCGCTTGTATGAGCTTTCCTGTGCACGCATCTTAACATTTTGAGATTTTTTTCTTATTATTAAATTATCTTATTGCATCAAGAATACAGCATCTAGAATAGTAATTACGTAAAAAAAGTGTTTAAATTTTTGTCTAACAGCATATGCTTGTTGAGTGGAGTGGTAAAATCTCCGATTCATGGAAGGAGTTTCCACACTGTTGCTTGCTGTTGCATTATTAACGTGTAATACGTTACTGTCTCTAAAGTCAATGCATATGTTATGCAGTAAACAAACAGTTTTCACAATTACATCAAAATGATCTGGATATACCTGTAGCTCTATTTTCAAACATCTACATTTACTAACAAGCATGCCAAATGCGCACTCTACTATTCGTCTGGTTTTACTTAACATGTAGTTAACAACGGTTTGGTCTCCAGCACCTCCTGTCGGATAAGGTCTCTTCAGATATGTTTTCAATGGATATCCTTGATCTCCAAGAAACACATACGGTATTTGTACGCCATTTAATACTCTTGGTGCATGAAAATTAAAAATATTATGCCGTATATATTCATAAGTATTACTATTAGAGAAAACTCCACTATGGGCTCTCCACCCATAATCTCCTACATCTATTATTAACGGGGCGAGTACCGGCTTCGCACGACGAAATCCGTTCGACGCTCATGAGAGAATGAGAATCATGAGATACAACTGTCAAGCATTTAAAGACGTTTATATCTACGATTTAAGGATAGTTATGTTTTGAATTTTGATTTTTTTTTGCCGTTGGTATTGGATTTCATTCGATACATCATTATTGAATGATTTGTTATGAATTATAAGGCAGCACTTTCTTGAAA
The DNA here is from genome assembly GCF_943734685.1 of Anopheles coluzzii. Classification (NCBI taxonomy): domain Eukaryota; kingdom Metazoa; phylum Arthropoda; class Insecta; order Diptera; family Culicidae; genus Anopheles; species Anopheles coluzzii. The sequence continues at coordinate 79,540,923 of NC_064670.1, read as the reverse complement.
TATATATATATATATATATATATATATATATATATATATATATATATATATATATATATATATATATATATATACGTTCGAACGTTCCCGTTGGTATGGGGAGAAATCCGCGAGGTTTTGCAGCGCGGTTATTGCTTGTAATAGGATAGATAGTTGTAGAACTGCGTTCCTGATAAATTTGAACATTTTATGTTTCCCGTCGATGCATCCACATACCTACTTACTTACTTATTCGGCGCTACAACCGCTTTGCGGTCTTGGCCTGCCTCAGGAGTGTCCGAATCTGCTCACGGTCTCGCGCCTTCGTCTGCCAGTCCGTTATCCCGGCCTTAATGGCGGACGCCTCCACGCCATCTTGCCACCTCAATTTGGGCCTACCACGCCTCTTCTGTCCTTGTGGACGGCCTAAAAAGACTTTACGGGCTGGGTCGTCCGTTTCCATGCGTATAACATGGCCAGCCCACCGGAGCCTGGCGAGCTTAATACGCTGTACGACAGTGAGGTCGCCGTACATCTCGTATAGCTCGTCATTATAGCGGCTCCTCCATTGTCCTTCCACACATACGGGGCAAAGAATCCTTCTGAGCATCTTCCTCTCGAACGCGGCTAAGAGGGTTTCGTCAGATTTGGACAGAGTCCATGTCTCAGAGACGTATGTGAGTACTGGTACTATATAGGTACTATATATTCCCAGCTTCGTCCGTCGCGACAGGTTCTTTGAGGTGAATTGCTTTTTCAGGCTGCAGAATGACCGGTTGGCAGCCAGCATCCTTGCGCGCAACTCAGCTTCCATGCTATTGTCGTTGTTGACCTTTGACCCAAGATAGGTGAATTGTGGGACGACTTCAAAAGTGCGTTCACCTATCTGCACGTCACGCCTACGTAGATTCGGATTATTTGTTGGTAGGCCCGCTGATGTTGCCACCATCAGTTTGGTCTTTGCCTCGTTTATCTGCAATCCGAGGCTCTCTGCCGCCTGCTCGATCCCTTGGTAGGCTTCTGATACATAGGAGAGCCGCAGACCAATGATGTCTATATCATCAGCGTTTGCCAGGATCTGGGTTGACTTATAGAAGATGGTTCCCGTAGTCTCCACCCTCGAGTCACGGATGGCCCTCTCTAGCGCCAGGTTGAATAGGAGACAAGCAAGCCCGTCCCCCTGGCGCAGACCTTTGGGGGTAGCAAAAGGTCCTGAGAGTTTTCCATCCCCCCTCACCTGGCAATTGACGTTGGTCATAGTCATTCTAACTAGCCTTATCAGTTTGGCCGGGATTCCAAAAGAGCTCATAGCGTCATACAGTTTTACCCTGGCTATGCTATCATATACGGCTTTGAAATCAATGAAGAGATGGTATGTGTCGTGTCTGTATTCAGCCATCTTTTCCAAGATCTGCCGCATGAAGATCTGATTAGTGGTTGATTTTCCACTTTCGGAATCCTCTTTGATAGTTTCCGACTATCTCTTCGACGTGCGGGACAACACGATCCTGAAGGATCAGGGAGAATATTTTATAGGCGGTATTCAACACCGTAATACCCCTGTAGTTGTTGCAGTCCAACCTGTCTCCCTTCTTGTATACGGGGTAGATGATGCCGAGATTCCAATCACTAAGCATCGATTCGCTATTCCACACCTCAGTAACGATTTGATGAATCCCGTCGTGCTCCTCCATTCATGACTAGTTCAGCTGCAATTTCGTCGGTTCCGGATGCCTTGTTATTTTTCAGCCGACCGATAGCCTTTTGTGTTTCTTCTATGCTAGGTGGTAGTAGCATGACACTATCTGCTAGTGGCACTTCTAGCTGTTCGTTAAACTGGTCGTTGAGTAATTCATCAAAGTACTGAGCCCACCGCGAGAGGACCTCTGGCTGGTTACTAACCAGATCTCCATCTTTGTTGCGACAGCAGGTTACCTTAGGTACAACGTTGTTTTGGTGACCTGCTATCGCTTGGTAAAACTTTCGTGTTGGTCCGTACGCCTCTCTGGTGTGCTCGAGTTCCCGCATGTTTTGCTCTTCCAAAGCATGCTTCTTGGGCCGGTGAACTCTTTTCTCTTCGCGTCTGAGCCGTGAATATTCCTCTGCGCATGCCCGCGTTCTATGCCGTTGCTGCATTGCTCGGTATGCAGTGTTCTTACGATCGGTCACTTGTCTGCATTCATCGTCGAACCAGCCAGATTTGGTGTTGCCACGACGTGGTGGGAGTATATTTCTTGCCCAGTTTATTATTTTTGTTTTTAGAGCGTTCCACCTCTCGCTCGTAGTTTCATAACTGTTTTCTGGTAGTAGAGACTCTTCTAAAGCGGCTTCGAATTCCTGTTGGACAGTAATGTCCCTTAGAGAGTCCTTGTTGAGCCGAGGCTGCGTGTTTTCTCCGCCCCCATTGGCGCGGGGGCAAGCGTTTCTACAACGTATCACTAAGCCAACCAAGTAGTGATCGGAATCGATATTGGCTCCTCGATATGTTCTGACAATTAAGGCCAAAAATACACGGACCGGAATTTCGCTGCCGCGGAATTCCGCTTGCTGAAAAATGAATGGATATGACAGTTCGGGAAAGTTGCTGTTGACACTTTGTACATGGGTTTGACAGCAGGCGGAATTCCGCGGCAGCGAAATTCCGGTCCGTGTATTTTTGGCCTTAAATGTCAGAACATATCGAGGAGCCAATATCGATTCCGATCACTACTTGGTTCTTCAGGTCCTTCTCCTCTTCCTCGGATGCCCCCCGGGTTGCCCCCCCCCCCCCCGACGTTCAGGCACCCGGTTTCCCGCGATACATAAACCCCCTCCTGGTTCGCCATATGCCACCATCCGCCCAAAGGGTTGGGTCAAGCCCGTGTACTAGGCATGTGTAAAATGAACGAGAATCGCACCGTTTGAACAGTTCGGTAAAGTGCACGAACGAACGAGGTTCTTAACAAAAAGAACGACCAGGACTTTTGGAAGAAACTGACTACACCGAACGCGTTCGAACGTTCCGTTCAGTGTTCGACGGCACACGTAAATGTGGTAATAAAACGTGCAAAATCATATTGCTTTCTCGCTCTTTCTCGCACCGTGCGAACGGGTCGTCAGAGATCAAAATGTACCCTGTTGGTGTTGAAAACGTACCCATACAACTCAATTCCTCGAACGCCGTCGAATTTGTCCAGCATACGTGTGCTGTTGGTGTGGAAATCGTATCTATACGACTGAATTCATCGAACGCGTTCGAACTGGTGTTCGATCTGTGTTCTGTTGGTGTGTAAATCGTACCTACACAACTGAATTCATCCAACGCGTTCGAACTAGTGTTCGATATGTGTTCTGTTGGTGTGTAAATCGTACCTACACAACTGAATTCATCGAACGCTTTCGAACTGGTGTTCGATCTGTGTTCTGTTGGTGTATAAATCGTACCTACACAACTGAATTCATCGAACGCGTTCGAACTGGTGTTCGATCTGTGTTCTGTTGGTGTATAAATCGTACCTACACAACTGAATTCATCGAACGCGTTCGAACTGGTGTTCGATCTGTGTTCTGTTGGTGTATAAATCGTACCTACACAACTGAATTCATCGAACGCGTTCGAACTGGTGTTCGATCTGTGTTCTGTTGGTGTATAAATCGTACCTACACAACTGAATTCATCGAACGCGTTCGAACTGGTGCTCGATCTGTGTTCTGTTGGTATGGAAATTATACCTATACAATTCAATAGATCGAGCCCATTCAAACGGATTAGTCATTGTTCGCGAATGAACTGAACTGAATTGATTGCGCTCATCATGTTAATCCATATTTAAGTAGTTTTTTTTAAATAGAATCCTTAAGTGTGTATAAGGCATGGGGTACAATATATGCAGGCGACATTTTTGCTCGTATTAGTTTTTTACAAGCTAGTTTTTGGTCGGTTTTGCGATGGATTGTGTTGACCAGACAGCCGAGTGTTTAATGTTTTTAAATGATTGGTTTCAACCGCAGAATGAGTACTTCTTTGGCTACAGTATGCGTCTATGGTGGGTAAATGAAAAAGATAACAAGCGTTCTTTGTGAATAAAAACCTCATGAAACAAAGAACGAAAGAATCGTCGTTCGCGTTCGGTTCTTTTTGGTGAGCGAACTAGTTCGTTCGCGTTCGGTGAAAAGAATCGTTTTGCCCATGCCTACCGTGTACCCAAGCTAGGATATGCGGTGACACATGTTACCACTCTGCAAGACGAGGACGTGTCGGAATAGGAGTTGGATGGGAGAGCCTGTATTATCCCTCACTGGGGCTTCGGATCCCATCCCATTACAGAGCAGAGCGATGCATACACATACGTTTAGAAATCCGCGATTCCTCTGCTGTTTCCATGAATGTTTGTTGAGTAGGAGAAAACATGTGAATATTTTTCATCGTGGTCCATATGGTTTCACAGTTTTGGTACACGATAGTTGCTACAGTCTGGTTTGAAATGCGGAAAGTATGTGCCAAAGCCCTGTAGGACAGTCCAGTAGACAAGAATCAGAAAGAGATTTATAACAATGTTATTTGGTGCGTACGGGTAGCATAATTTCAAAATTCAATGAAAATGGTAGTACCAATTTGTGGAGGAAAAATAAAAGAAAAAGTTTACGTTAAATAAAAGAAACAGATTACGCGTACCAGCAACACCAGAAACGTGATATTCAAGTATATGATTTTGAATGAACTATGAACAAATTGCCTGACATGAATATCGTTTTTCAATACATTATATTATGTGCTCTTCTCATACGTATGAAAACAAGCAAGATTTAGATTAAGGTACAATGCAGGAATAAATCCAGTTTGCCCCATTTTTGATTGCTCTTATGAGTTCGGTCGGTTGCTTTGCATATACGTATAAAACTCGTTTACAAATTAACTTCATCAAACTTCAAAGAGAAAAATCTTTACGCCATTCTCTGCCGACGTGTTTTCGTGTTGACGTGTTGTTAGCACCGCTCCCGGCTAAAGCTATAGCTTAAGTACTTTATACGTTTAATTCACTCTATAAATTCGTACAACATACCCGTTCAATCGAGGGCCATTGGCCCTCCAAGACAAGATAGTGGTCAAAAGTTTCGATGAACACTTCCGTGATTATATAAGGATTTATTATTTTGCGACAAGTAGCTGGAATGGAAACAAGTGTGTCAATAGATAACGTGTAAGTGAACAGCGCGAACAGTCAGCAAACATTGTACTGTGTGCCCAACAAACTTGATTTATTTTTTTCGCTCTTTGAAGCGAAAGCTTGATTTTATTTATTTATTTATTTAACTACGTAAATTGCCTGCCTAAAGTTTAACAACATTTGGCTTAAAAAAAACTATGGAGAGGAAGGAATGTACGAGTTAACGAAATTTGGAGTGGGAAGGGTGGAAACGGGAAGTATTGATGTGTAGATAAAGTAAGTGTTTGACTTTTTCAATATTAATTTAAATTTGTTGAAAGAATAATATACCAAAATTAAAATAATTAATATACAAAACATTAAAGCCATGATTTAGTCATCATTTTGTCACGTGTAGTCTCAAGTTACAATAGCCAACACGTAAAAGGTCGCATGATCGGGATAGTATTTAACAATGTGGCGCGCGACATGTCGGGTTGATGACGTTAACAAAGGGCATTAAACTCACGGCACATACGAATAAACGGATCAGAGGAGCCAAAGCGAGTGCGGCGTTCCTCCACGTCGAGAAGCGATCTAGTTCGGAGCGAACTCGGCGGGACATACATGTTGAGCTTCGAAAGAAGCGAGGGTGAGACGATCCGATTGTCTAGAAGTCCCGCGACAAACAGCCTCTGAGCATTAAAGTTCCGTTGCTTCAATGTCTCGATGCCTAGCAACGCACAGCGTCGCTCATACTCTAGGCTCTCTCTCTCAAAAGCGAACCGCGTGAATTTGCGCTGGATCGACTCTAAACGAGCCAGGGGCGAGCAGCAGATGGCCACCATACTGCCGAAGCGTATTCTAGCACTGGCCTCACCAAAGCGCAGTATAGCGTCTTCATGCAGACCGGGTCAGTGATGTCTCGAGCTTTTTATTTTATTAAGCCGATCAATTGGTTACCCTTAGTGACAACGTGCTCTAACTGGTCGTGGAAGCTCAACTTTCCGTCAAGGAGCACTCCTAGATCCGTGACACAGCTTTTGCGCCCAATGGTAGATCCATTTAACGCATTGTCATACACTAAGGGGCACCGGTTTCTCGCAAACATAACGACAACACACTTCTCGACTTGTGATGGGAAAAATGAATCTCAGAAGGGATTCGAATCTTCGAATCCCAATCCTGGATGGGATTCGAATCTTTGAATCCCAATCCCAATCCCAATGTGGTATAGCGTTTTATTTTAGTTTGCCGCGGGGAGGGGGGGGGGTGAGGTGGATTAGTTAAAGCTGAAATGAGAGGTCATTCTGTTTTACTCCAAATTATTTAACTTAACAGTACTTGCATCATAAGTTGTACATGTCCCCGACGCGGACCTTTATTCAATATCAAATCAAATAATTTATTTAGTGGCTATAACTTCTCATCAAATGCTACATTACACGAACATTTGTTATATTTTGACTCAAAACTGCGTGATTCGACTTCCGAAATTAGAGATACAGGTGTCCCCCGAGATACGACTGTATTTGGGACCGAAAAAATGTCCCAAAGCGAGGCGTAAGTCGAAATAGTCGTATGTCAAATATATGTAAATATAAAGTTTATAACCGAAATTGAAGAATCAGAATCTATGAAAGTGTGTGTTTCATATAAAATAAAATAATGTACGATAAAATAATGTAGCCGTTTACGCGATATACAGATATGTACATGAGGCACACCTGCCCTTTTCCTGGGGAATTGCCTACGTTCTTCACGTCGGTGCACTGTAAGATTGCACGCATACATGTACGCCATCCACACAGTCACAGTTACCATCCTCGTCGAGTGACACATTAGGATTGTGATAGTGGATGTGAACATCATTAGATGCGTGCGCGGCTGATCCTAACACACTAATGGCGGGTCAGTTGCAAATCAGAGGTACTTGTGTTCGGATCATTACAACAATAAAAATTGCTATCGCTTTATCCATAACAGGCGCAGCCGTTCGGGCCATTCCTAAGTGCGTTTTTTTTCTTCTTCACTTGAAGTGATTAGTGCAGTGTCCTGCCGTTTATTTTGTGGCATCATCCGGTTTTTACCATCTCCCGATACGTGGACGATTTGTGGTGGTACCCAGGTAAATAGAAAAAAAAAAACAAAACACTTAGCGAATTTTAATCCAGAGAATAGGCACCGTACCTATTTCCCATTTGAGGTAAGCTGTTTTGTTAAACGCTTATGCCTAGATTTAATCCTTTGCCAAAAGTGAAAGCTCTTTCGTGTGATAGAAAAATGAACCAAGTCGATTTGCAAACTCTCATAGGGAATTTTGCAGCCATGGAAGAACGTTTAACCGTGCTTCAAGAACAAAATGACGAACTTTCTCAAATACTGCAGCAGCAGCAACAACAACACAATAGTTTTGTTCCTACCGAACCTTCGGTTAGATTCCAAAATGATATGTTTAGGATACCAGATCCTTTGAAAACCATCCCAACGTTTGATGGCAATAAGAAACATTTAATATCATGGATTGCCACTGCGCAAAAAATATTAAATATGTTTAAACCAATCGTCTCCGTGCAAGTTTACGAAATGTATGTTCAGGCCGTAATAAATAAAATAGAAGGCAAGGCACGCGACACTCTTTGTGTTAACGGCAATTCGACCACATTTGAAGAGATTGTCGAAATTTTGACAAATTCGTTTGGCGACAAGAGAGACATGGCTACTTATCAAACGCAGCTTTGGACCATGAAGATGGATGAATCCATACATGTGTACTATAAGCGAACAAAAGAGATTGCACATAATATGAAAGCGTTAGCGAAACAAAAAGATTTGTATCGCAACAGTTGGCAAGCGATTAACGATTTTATAGACCAGGAGTGTTTGGCAGCATTCATATAGGGGCTCAGTAAGCAATACTTTGGATATGTGCAAGCTGCGAAACCAGAAGATTCAGAAACAGCCTACTCGTTTTTGTGCAAGTTCCAGAATTCAGAACAAATCCAAAAAAATAACTGAAAATTCTAATGCGTTCAATAAGAGCAAACCTACACCTTTTGTTCCGAAAACGGGTAATTCCAATTCATCCTAGTAATTCATCCTAGCAGTGGTAGTGTAGAGAATACTTTTTCGCACAAGCAAAAACCCATACCAATGGAGATCGATCAGTCAATGCGATCACGCGATAAAATATTCGCACACACTGCTGAGGACGGTGATAGTGATTGCGAGAACGAAGAGAACGAGTTAGAGTCGGCAAATTTTCAAATGGCTTCCGTGCAATTAGATCCGAGGTAAATGCTATAAATGGTTTGCCTTACGTTTCATTACAAATAGGAAATAAAATTGCTAAAATTTTAGTTGACAGCGGGTCCAATAAAAATTTCATTTCACCTGAAATGGTGAGTGATTCTACAATCCATAAATGTAACACAGTTACAATAACAAACACCATTGGCAAGCACAAGACAAACAAAAAATTTACTTGTAATATTTTTGATACAGACACAAAATTCTACCTTTATAAATTCCATGATTATTTTGATGGCATATTAGGGTACGAAAGCTTATCAAAATTAGAAGCAATTCTAGATTGCAAAAACAACAAGCTGATCTTCCCCAATACAACGATAGATTTGTGTATCCGAAAAATGGGTCGCGATAAGCAGACAGTTCACGCACACACTGTAAGGCATATTAAAGTTCCTGTTGCCCAATACAATGGAAGCGTATTTTTGCCAAGAGATATTAGGATTAGTGATGTGGTCATACCTTATGGTTTGTATGAAGCTGAAAATGGATACATCACAGCTCTTGCTAGTAATTTTGGACAAAAAGCTGAATTTTATTGGACCAAACCAGCTACTACTTTAGCAGTGGAAGCAACTGTTGAGGTTAATAACATGGAAATATTTTCAGAAACAATGTCAGATTCGGATCTAGAAAAATTAATAGAATTGATCATTTAAATTCTGAAGAAAAGACCGATCTATTAAAAATATTGCACAAACATATCTCCGTTATACACACAACGGGTCATAAACTTTCATGTACTAGCAACGTAAAACACAGAATAGATACTACAGATGAAATTCCGGTCCATAGTAAATCGTACAGATACCCTCACATACACAAAGCAGAGGTAGATAAACAAATTAACGAAATGCTTGTGGACGGTATAATTCAGCATTCTTTGTCACCGTGGACATCACCAATTTGGGTTGTGCCAAAAAAACCTGATTGTACTGGTAAAAAGAGATGGAGAATCGTAGTTGATTATCGCAAATTGAACGAGAAGACGATCAGCGATAAATTCCCCATCCCGAACATTGAGGAGATTTTAGATAAGCTTGTTCGTAGTGTTTACTTTACTACGTTAGACCTCAAGTCGGGATTTCATCAAATCGAAGTCGAAGAAAAAGATAGACCGAAAACTGCATTCAATACTGATAAAGGTCACTTCGAATTCATTCGCATGCCTTTTGGGCTTAAAAACGCTCCATCTACGTTTCAGAGGGCAATGAACGCCATTCTTAACGAATTAATTGGTACGTGCTGTTTAGTGTACTTAGATGATATCATTGTTTTCGGCAGTTCTCTTCAGCAGCACTTAGAAAATTTAAATAAAGTACTTTCTAGATTAACAACTGCTAATTTAAAAATAGAAATTAACAAATGTGAGTTCCTTAGGAAAGAATGTGAGTTTTTGGGTCACATTGAAACTGAAGAAGGAATTAAGCCTAACCCAGTAAAAATAGATAAAATATTGAACTGGCCAATACCTAAAACTACCACACAAATAAAAGCCTTTCTTGGAATTTTAGGCTACTATCGTAAATTTATTAGAGATTTCGCAAAACTTACTAAACCATTAACTAATTGCTTAAAAAAGGATTCCAAAATAGTAATTGATGAAAATTATCTAAATTGTTTCAATGAATGCAAACAGTTGTTAATAAGTGATCCAATACTGAAATACCCAGATTTTACCAAAAAATTTATAGTGGAAACAGATACAAGCGATTATGCGTTGGGTGCTGTTATTTCTCAAAAATTTGAGGACGGAAAAGAACATCCAATTGCGTACGCTTCTCGGACTCTAAATGACACCGAATGCAGATATTCCGCAACAGAAAAAGAGCTTTTAGCCATCATCTTTGCCATCAAACATTTTAGGCCTTACGTATATGGCACTAAATTTGAAATTCGAACGGATCATAAACCGTTGCTTTGGCTTCGACAAAAAAACGATTTAAATCGAAAACTGTTACGTTGGAAACTTGAATTGGAGGAATTTGAATTTGATATTAAATATAAAAAAGGAATATTAAATAACAATGCTGATTCACTATCAAGAATTAATCCAGAATCAAATGTAAATTTATCAGAAAGTACAATGACACAGCATTCAGCAGATTCCGATGATAACGATTACATACAAAGTACTGAGAAGCCGTTAAACGAATTCAGAAATCAGATAATCCTAAGAAAAACAAATTCCGAAAGTCAAGAGTTTCTCACATTGTTTCCAAACTATAACAGGACTATTATCGAAAAAACAGATTTCACGCAACCAGTTTTGCTAAATATCCTGAAAGAGTTTACAAGTCCTAAATGCATAAATGGTATTTATTGTAATACAGATATTCTTTGCTCGCTACAAGAACTTTATAAAAAATATTATGCAAGAGCAAAATCGCTTAAAATTTTGTATACACAATCACTACTAATAGATGTTCCTGATGACTCGGAGCAGGATCAAATAATACAATCTTATCACGATTCAAGCCACCGAGGAATTCTCGAGTCAGTAAACCACATAAAAAGAACATATTTTTTCCCAAATTTAAAACAAAAAGTATCTCAGTACATTAAAGTTTGTCGTTTATGTCAGAAATCGAAATACGACAGACACCCGTATAAAATCAAATTTGAAATAACGGACACACCTTCAAAGCCTCTAGAAATCGTGCATACAGATATCTTTATCATCAAAGATAAACACTACCTCACCTTCTGTGACCGTTTTTCTAGACTTGCTATAGCAATACCTATCCGAACTCGCAATACTGTACATATTATAAAAGGTATGCCTACATTTATGGCATTAGTAGGAAAACCAGAGTTATTAATATTGGATCAAGAGGCTGCATTTACTTCATCCTTATTAAAATCTTTTCTTGAAGAAAATCACATACAGTACCATCATACCAGCGTAGCTCAGTCTTCATCAAATGGTACAGTTGAGATAGTTCACAGAACATTAAGAGAGCTTCACAATATTTTGTCCAATAAGGAAACCACTAAGGATTTTTCGGAGACCACAAAAATGAATTTAGCTATTTCTATTTACAATGACTCAATACATTCGGAAACAAAATTAACACCGAATGAATTATTTCGAGGGTTTAAGAGTACAAGCCCTGTTCCAACAGACATTACTGAAATGATTCGGTTAAAAGAGCAAATGTATGCAGAATATCGGCAAAACATGATTAGCAGGAAAGAAAAAGAATTAACTAAAAAAAACAGCAACAGAGAAGATCCAATAAAATTGGAACAAGGAGAAATTGTATACACTCGAAATAGGAATAATCTTAAGCATCAAGAAAGATATAAAGAATGTAAAATATTAGAAGATAGAAAAGTAACGTTTATAAACGATCAAGGGAAAAAGATTCATAAGGCTAAAGTGAAAAGGAAACATAACTAACTTAACATCTCTATTGAATTCCATTCAATTACTAACAATAGGTTTAAGAATATGAAACATTATAACGTTTACGAAAAAAAAAATTTTTTTTTAATATTTTGTGTTAAAGCGATAAAGCACAACTAAATCTAATTCAATGGTATCCTCCCCATAACGACGATCATAGTGTCGAGGACGACACTCCGCTACCCCCCCCGAGAAGATATATACATGAGGCACACCTGCCCTTGGCTGGGGAATTGCCTACGTTCTTCACGTCGGTGCACTGTAAGATTGCACGCATACATGTACGCCATCCACACAGTCACAGTTACCATCCTCGTCGAGTGACACATTAGGATTGTGATAGTGGATGTGAACATCATTAGATGCGTGCGCGGCTGATCCTAACACACTAATGGCGGGTCAGTTGCAAATCAGAGGTACTTGTGTTCGGATCATTACAACAATAAAAATTGCTATCGCTTTATCCATAACTATACATATTCAACATCGGGTAGTTGTGGAATCTTTGGAAATGTGTTTGTAACATTTTTTGGCACAAAAATTTAAAAAAATATATCAATTTCTTCTCAATGACAACTTTTAACTGTCAAAATCGAAATCGCCGTATCTGCGAATCGTCGAAACTCGAGAAGGTCGTAACTCGGGGGACGCCTGGACGTGGTTTCTCTTGACCCCCATGAATAGCGTATTTCGGGGACAGCCTCTAAATTCAATCGCAATCCCAATCGCCATCCCAATCATCCCAAACAGATTCCCAATCAGAGTCTCAATCGAATCGTAATCCGATTCCCAACCGAATCGTAATCCGATTCCCAACCGAATCGCAATCCCAAGTAGATACGTAATCGCTATCAGAATCCCAAACAAATCCCAATCCCAATCGAAATCGCAATCCCAATCGAATACCAAACGAATCCCAATCCTAATCGAAACGCAATCCCAATCCCATTTGGAATCCCGATCGAATCTCAAACGAATCCCTTTCCCTATCGAATAGCAATCCCAATCCCTATCCGAATCCCAATTCCAATCGAATCGCAATCCCAATCCCAATCAGAATCCCAATCGAATGGCAATCTCAATCCCATTCAGGATTTCAATCGAATCCCGAAAGAATCCCGGGAATTTGAATTTAGGGATTCAAATCCTACAAACGAGATCCGATCCGATTGAATATTTCTAGGGATTTAATCTTCGAATCTTCCAAATCCTTAATCACTCAACACTATTCTCGACGCACAATTCAAGACCATTCAGAGAGCACCAGGATTAGAAAGCACATAGAGTGAAGGCGAAGTTGGTCTGACCGGTCACGGATAGGCAGCATCGCGTCGTCCGCATACACAAGGTGAATGTCAGGAGGGAGCAACCGAGTTACGTCCTTCAAAACAAATGACGGACAGCAGCGGTCAAAGGTTTCTCCCCTACGGCACCCCCGAAGAAGTATCGATTGTTGTGGGGAAGTTAGTGTTTAAGCCTATGATGTTGATGCGTGTGCCAGTGCGTGATAGATGGATGTGGGTGTGCGAGCTGGCGGTCGGCGATCGATGGCTACCAGTGTTGCGACGAAACCGTATGCTATGCCTATGCCTTCTACACGGGCGGACCGAGGATCGGTATTACAAAGCTGAGGTGTGGGTGCATTTTGCAGTAGAATCTATCCGCTGCGCACCTCGGTGCAGTGGCGGATTAAGGGTATCGGGGGCCCTAGACGGAAAGATGAGTTGAGACCCCCTGTAAATGATAAATGTTGTTGTGGCGGGGTGGTAGCGGCACTAAATTTGCTGTTGCGAGATTGAACAGCCTGGGGCCCCTTCGATCATCAGTCACAGACTCTAAAATTTTTGCTGAGAGGGGGGGGGGGGGGGGGGGGGCGGCAAAAGATTCGCCAGCCTTGGGGCCCCAACAGTTACGCTGAGCTGAGGTGAGAGCTGATTGAAAACGATCTCTTTGACTGATCGGCAGCGCAGATTATTTAGGATGCTGGTGCAACCAGTGTAGCTCCAGTGCAGTATGCATAACTGACGATACAGTCAGCAGCATCCTGTGACAGCACACACGAAGCAGATAGCCGCCATCACGAAATTATGCGCGGTTTAGATCACACCACCGTTTACCCGATATATCATTGACCCGTGACTGTGATTTAATACATCAACACGGCACAGTAAAAAGAAAACAGTTTAGTGGTCAATTGGACGAGTATAAATTTGGTACGTTACAAAAACACTTAATTATTTTTCAAATAACGCAAAGGACAGCGATGTGCAACCGAGCAGTTAGACGTCAAACGTCGTGTGTATGTGCGCGTTCATTTTCAGCCAGCGTGCTCAGTTTGGTTTTCTCGCAGCGGCTTGCTGGTGTCGGTCTCTCGCTCGCACTAGTGCAGCGTGTGTTCCTCGTGCGCTCCATTTCTTTCTACCGCATAAAATCGTCAGTACACTTCAAGCCTTCGCAGTGTCAAGCCGCGCGCGTTTTACCCTAAGTCCCGGGCGCCCGATGTAATCTGAAGTGAAGTGTTTAAAAAAAGATTAAATAAAATAATAATCACAAAAACAGAACCACGTTTTTTCTTATACACAAGTACAAAAATGTTTTTCACCATAAAAAAAAAATAAATAAATAAATAAATAAAAACTGAATTACAAAACAAAAACTCTGCAAAACAATTAAAATGAATACATGAATAAACGAACAAAAAAATAATATTTATACATAAACCAAACCGATAAAGGAAAAAATACAAATATAATTAACGGAAAAATCAAAAGCCACAAGAAATCAACCATAATCTGTAAACCAAAGAAGAGAACACAGAAAAGGAGAATGGACCTTGAATCCCCCTACTATATACAGATGGTCAAAACTCTGATTATGGCTCCGTAGGACGGAAAACATGGGAGAATATTATTCCATCAAACCTAATAATAAGAAGAAGAAGAAGTGAAGTGTTGAAGTGTTATTTATTTAAATTCACATTATTTAGTATATGTGATTTGCGCTGCTTTAACAGGTTGGCTGATAAGTCCCCGGTCTGACACATAGATGGTGCCGCTAGTATTAAATGCATATATTTTTTATATAGTACCAACATTCAAATGATTCGTGTCAATATTTGACGTCTGTATGTCTATTAGTTTGTGAGACAAAGCGTCTTTTGTCAAGCAACTTTTGTTATAGTGAACCGTGGCACCGTGTGGCACCGTGCCATAAGTCATTGAGAACGATGGCAAAAATTCATGAATTGGGCTTCAAATTGCTTCCCCACCCACCGTATTCTCCAGATCTGGCCCCCAGCGACTTTTTCTTGTTCTCAGACCTCAAAAGGATGCTCGCAGGGAAAAAATTTGGCTGAAATGAAGAGGTGGTCGCCGAAACTGAGGCCTATTTTGAGGCAAAACCGAAGGAGTACTACCAAAATGGTATCAACAAATTGGAAGGTCGTTATAATCGTTGTATCGCTCTTGAAGGGAACTACGTTGAAAAATAAAAACGAATTTTGACAAAAAAATGTGTTTTTCTTTGTTAGACCGGGGCCTTATCAGCCAACCTGTTATTTCGATGTTTTTTTTTTAAATTTACAGCATTCAACATACATAACGGGATACACGCAGTAAGACGGCTGTGCCGAAGGGCACAGTGCGGAAGTGCTAGCACAGTGCTAGCAAAGTGCGGTAGTGCTAGCAATAAACGTTCCAGCACTTTTCGCACAGTGCGCCCTCTGAGCACACTTTTCGCACAATGCGCACTCTTCACACAGTACGCTCTCTGAACACACTGCAAAGTAACACACACACTGCATGCAAACTTACTGAGGGTGGTGGCAACGCTTTTTCGCATGCGATTTTATCGGACGGCCTGTCAAATTTTTATATGGGATTTGATAGATAACGTCGGACGACGACATCGCACGTCCGACGTTATCTGTCAAATCCCATATAAATCTCGTCCGATAAAATCGCATCCGATGAGCGTTGCCACGAGCCTGAGAGAACGCACTGTGCGAACCCAAGCATTTCAAAATGCTCCGAAGTAGTAAGAAAAATAGAATATGCAGTAGCCTTCTAGTCCAAAGTCTAGGATCAAAGTAGAACGGTGAAGGTTGCTTAAAGTCAGAAAAATGTAGAACATGTGTGTTGAGACGTTATCAACAGCACTCTTTCTTTAGCCCGCAGTAAATTATTATTAATAAAAACAATCGTTTTTTAAGCTACCCGCTGCGCAAAGCGATCGAAAACTTCTCAAACTCAAACTGCAAAGATATTTCACAGCCCATGGCTGTGAAATATTTCGCATTCAAACTTGTTGCAAATTTATAAATGAAATAGTTCAACATTTTCAGCGATGAAATTTTTGGATTGAAATATTTCTTCGATCGGAATCCAAGCGTTTTCCCTGACATTTCTGCTCGCTTTTTCGATCGCTTTTGGCGCAAAGCGATCGAAAATACGAGCTACAAAACTTTTGTGGGTATCTTTAAGTTAGAATTTTATTGAGAGACGCTAAAAAATCCGTCATTTGTCTCGGGCTAAGGCGAAAGAGTGAACTTTCTTCTCTCCCGTAGCCCCGATCGTGAGCCTCCGGGAGTACTCGGCCCGATCAGTGTTGGACGTTGTCCACACTAAGCATTTACCGCGTCGCCCTCTGTTGTCCGACCTCTCCGCCGCACCGACCAGCCGCGAAGGTAGCTGGTGCTTGGGTCCGCCGTGGCGACGAGCAGCAATTCGAACTAAGCCCCGCTTCACTAACACCGCCAAGAACTCCGCCTTCGAGATCCCTTTGGCAAAAGTTCGCGCGTTTCAGCGACTGCCTTCCAGCTAGTTTCCCCAGGCTTTCGGGGGCTATGCAGATGGAAGGGTAACCTTTACCGCAGAAACTCTCAAGAGGAGAAGCTCAAGGAGTAGAGAGTGAGCGAGCAGAGGTCGGATTCGATTCGGATTCCTTTCTGCCTACTGGTGTCCGCCGAGGATTACCACTGGAGGGGTCCAATAGCGGATCAATAAGCTTTGGAAGATTATATCGTTTCGGGAGTGAAATAATATATTGCGTTTCGTTTCTCTTGCTTAGCTCATCTTGTTTATTTTCAGTTAGGAAAGGGATGATTTTACAGCGTGTCTTTCTAGCGATGGATAACATCCTTTTCTAGGAAAAATATTCTTCCTTAGGCGAGGCGAAAAATATATTGGGATCGAACGCGATCCTCTACTACCGTGTTCTGGACACCTATCTCTAACGCTAAATTATGTTTCTAATTCTGTGTAGTGCGTACTAGGTTTTTATTAGGAAATTCCTGCCCTTAGTCGAAAAATGTCCTGATGAGGACGAAGGAAAAATATTTATTCGAGGATCGAACGCGTTCCTTTTTAATAGTGTACCGCATTCCTGCCGCATGCACTACCTAGTACGCTCGGATACTAGGCGCTTAGAACCATAGAGGATGCTCTATTCTAATTCACTTATCTGCCTATCGTACGCGCTACTACAACCATCACATACACAGCGCGTTCGCTCGCTTGTGCTTGCATCTGATAAGCCTGAGCGACACCCTCAGTCGGCAATTACAGGGAACAACACCTTCTGCGCGAATCGGTTATTAATAATTATTAACAATGTGGGTTCTAGGAAAGAGCAAAAACATGAGTTCTCCACACACACACACACACACACACACACACACACACACACACACACACACACACACACACACACACACACACACACACACACACACACACACACACACACACACACACACACACACACACACACACACACACACACACACACACACACACACACACAAACACACACACACACACACAAACAAACACACACACAAACACACACAAACACACACACTCACACACACTCACACTCTCACACGCACACACACACTCACACACACACTCACACACACACACACACACACACACACACACACACACACACAGACGCTCACTCGCTTACTCATTTATAGTTTTTATCCATGCGATGTTTTCGCTGCTCAAAAACGATGTTATTCATCAAGTATAGCAGCAGAACGCAGGCAGAGCACGGGATCAGCCGTGTCCAAGTTTTTAACCAGCGCGTTCTTGACGGTCCAAGCAAGCAATGTTAGTAACAATGGGTCGAGGTAAACATTGTACCGGTTATCAGCGCCATATCATAAAGCGAATGGCGGCTGCTGGCATTGAGCGCAAAACGATCGAGTTCGTGATGGCAATATCGCGCACTTTTGTGGCTAACGCGCTTCGGACAACCGAAACGTGCTTGGACAACCGAAACGTGCTTGGACAACCGAAACGCGCAAATCAACCGGACGTCCTCAGAAGACCATGGCGAAAGAAGACTGTAATATTGTTAATATATCGAAGAACCACTGATCGCGAGGGCGGTGGTCCTGCTTATTACAACAAAAACCTAACCCAAAACACAAAAAAAACTACTAACAAATATATCCGAAACGATATACAGTAGAACGTCGATTATCCGGGGACGGATTAACCGGCGGGCGGCTTAACCGTGCGCATAAATCTGACAGCTGTTCATACGTACGGCGAAAGTTTGCAGCGATAATCAATTGGG
Organism: Anopheles coluzzii; assembly: GCF_943734685.1. Taxonomy (NCBI): domain Eukaryota; kingdom Metazoa; phylum Arthropoda; class Insecta; order Diptera; family Culicidae; genus Anopheles; species Anopheles coluzzii. The sequence goes on along the minus strand of NC_064670.1, from coordinate 79,522,515 downwards.
TAACCAGTTTCTTGTGCAGCTCGGTAGTGTCTAGGGGTATTTTCGAAATTCATTTTTGTTCATGAACAGTTGTTAATCCTACAGTTATAGATTAAAATAATATTCTACTAACGATTAATCGATTGATTCTAGGTGAATTGATAATAAAACTAGTGAATTTGATATGTTTTGTATGCGTTTGACATTTCTTGAACCATTATCCGTGCAAATCGATTAACCGGCAACCGTTCGGTCCCGAGCTGCCCGGATAATCGACGCTCTACTGTACTTGTGACACAAACACACACACCAATACGCACTCAAACATACATACACACACACACATGCACACACACAAACACACACACATTGTTGTTTTTTATTGTTTATTGTATTAAGTGATTGGCCAAACAAGCGGCTTTATCACTGAATTGAAACTAAAACTTAAATAACTAACGCAGTGTACAATGACAAGACGGATCAACAGAATCTAGTAGGTAGGTGCCAGTCAAAAAAAATGTAACGCTGATTAAACTTACGGGCCATCGCAGTCATTGGGTCGTTCTCGCTGTATGCACGTCTTGTATGGTCAGTTCTTATTAGTCTGTAGTTACGGAACACTCTAGCAGGGACATTTATGTTGACTCTAGCCAGTAGTTCTGGCGAATCTATCTCACCGACAATAAGTTTGGACAAAAACGTACATTGGGCATTATCACGTCTCCTAGCAAGTGTGTCCAGACCAAACAACAAACAACGAGTATGATACGATGGACGAGGGGTTACATTACGCCACGGAGTGAAGTGTAGGACAATACGAGTAGCTCTCTTTTGGACAGCTTCTATTCTATTGGACCAAACATTAGAGAACGGACACCAAACTGTAGAACTAAACTCGAGGATGGAACATACATAGGACTTATACAGAGTTAACAGGCAGTGTGGGTCATTGAGTTCTCTCGAATGGCGACGAATAAATCCTAGCATTTTGTTAGCTTTGTCTAAAATATCACAGTAATGTTGTCGGAAATCTAGTTTGCGATCCAGGATGACTCCTAAATCCCTGACCGTATTGCACCGCGGTAGTTGTGTCCCTGATATGCTATAGATATACCTATTATATATAGATATTATATAGATAGAATATCTTTATTATTATTATTATTATTATTATTATTCTTTAGAATAGCTAGGTATATAATAGGTATATCTATATTATTATATAGATATATCTATTATATACCTAGCTATTCTAAAGAAAGACATTGACGTACACTTATCAACAGAAATTAGCAGGTCGTTATTGATACACCAGTCAGAGAAAACATCAATCGATCTTTGCAGAGAAAGAGAGTCGGAAGTGTTACGTACGATACGAAACAGCCTAACATCATCCGCATAAAGCAGACAATCTGCTTCCGTAATGGCCAGTGTGACGTCGTTAATAAAAAGCGAGAACAGCAGTGGTCCCAAGTTGCTGCCCTGAGGGACGCCAGATGAACTCTCGAAAACGTTAGAGGAGACACCATCGATTTGTACGTAGTAGCTACGTTCAGAGATATAGGACCTGAACCAATTCACCAGCGGAGTAGAGAGACCGATCCGGGCGAGCTTAGCCAACAGCAAGCGATGGTTCACACGATCAAATATTCACACGATCACACATGCACACACACACACACCAACACAAACAAATACAAACCACACATAAACCTGTCCCAACGGGTGCATGGTGCGTTGAAAAAACCAATGCCCTATCATTATGTCCGATACTGTACAAGTTTGGGTACTGAGATAGGGCCCCATCTCAGGTCCATAGTTTTACCCATGCATCGCGTTTTGGTCGTTTGGGTGTATGTTGTCGATTTGGTCAGCAAAACCTTTTATTCACACCAAATCTCTGACTTGGAGTGTCGGCGTTCCGATTGAACCATCGCGACTTTGATCAGTGCGCGTAGTTAAAACGACCTTTTGTATTGTGTTGTACGTAGCGTGCGCGTCAAAATTTTAAAGGCCGGGCTACATTGATCGTACGTCGTGGCGTAATTTTTATATTCACTAGCGCATCTGGCGGCGACCAGTGCAAGCTAGCTGTGGGCATAATTTAAGTGTCAAAATTATTCATGCTTGGCGTCTCATCAATTTTCGACCAGGCTGTCTGTATGCCGTTTGACATATTGATCAAAATCAATAAATTGCTACAGGTAAGGACGCCGAGTACTGCTGGGCAAATCGTCATTTGACAGTTGGGTGCCTAAGCTTCATACAAAGCGCACGACAACATTCCTTCCCATCTGCCAAACTCCATCCATCATGGCTTCCACAGCCAAATCTTCCACATATAATTGTAGTCTATGTTATCACCTTGATCGCAGCAGTGTGCAATGTTTATCGTTTGAATCGTTTGCCGGCTGGTGTTTAGTAGAAGTGAAAATTTTGGTGGTTCTCGATTTTTTGGAAAAATGAGCGAGCCAGAGCTTTAAAATGACAACAACGAAGTCCGGGATCGTTCCCGATCTCGTTCCCGTTGTCCGCAGGCACGTCGTTTGTGGGTTCAGGACTTATTCCTGAACCGAAACGAAACCGGCAACCGGCTACTGACCGACATCACGACATCGGGTATATACGAGATGATGAACCGATTTTTAAGGATGAAGAAGGAAGATTTCTTCCATTTACTGTCCCTTGTTGGTCCAAAAATTGCGAAAATGGACACAGATTTCCGCAAAGCAATCACGGAACAGGAAAGGCTGCTGATAACATTGCGGTATCTTGCGACTGGAGAGACATTTACCAGCCTGCAATACGTGTTTCGGGTAAGTAATATTATTTTTGCTTTTTGCTAAGCACACTTTTATCAATCAACATATAATTTTAGGTGTCGAGGCCTTCTATCAGCAGAATAGTTAAAGAGACGTGCGCATGTCTTATCGAGGCTTTGCGGGATTATGTCAAGGTAAGTTGCGGGTGTAACCAGCCTCGCTTCAGTGTTTATGTGTTTAAAACGTTCAGCCCGGTGGCAGGCACCAGGGCCTGCCAGTAAACTTTCCCGTTTGCCGGGGCCAAACATTGCTCTGGGAACTCTTTGGCTAGAGAAACAGAATACATTGCGAACAACTGTACTCTAATCGCATGAATACAAGGGTGTGAAGGTAAAAAAATGATTTTCTAAATATTATTGCGATTGATAAAGACATCAACCCACACACAACAGTATTGATGAAGAGAGTAGAGTTGAAATTATAGCGAAAAACCTCAATTTTTCTACATGCATCTTTGGATCAAAATTCACTGCTTGGGTAGTAGATGCCGGCGGATAGTTCATGAAAAACAGAGCCGGAATGAACGTGAAATATGCTGCAGTACGTTTTCCTCTTGAACGTCCTCGTATGAAAAGAGTCAGCCGGAATCGATTCCGATCCGTGGGTGCAGCGGGTGCGCTAGGTCGGAGTTGGAATCAAATCCGACCCGCGGGTGCAACGAGTTCGCCGGCGAGTAGATGCCGGCGGATAGTTCATGAAAAACAGAGCCGGAATGAACGTGTGAAATATGCTGCAGTACGTTTTCCTCTTGAACGTCCTCGTATGAAAAGAGTCAGCCGGTATCGATTCCGATCCGTGGGTGCAGCGGGTGCGCTAGGTCGGAGTTGGAATCAAATCCGACCCGCGGGTGCAACGAGTTCGGGTCGACCCGAAAGATCAGTAGGCGCGAGAAAGCATAAGCGAATCCGACCCGTTGATGCAGCGAGTTCGGGTCGGGTCGGGCCACGGTAGGTTCAATACCCGACCCGTACTCGTTGCACCAACGGGTCAAAGTCGCTTATGCTTTCTCGCACCTAATGATCTTTCGGGCCGACCCGAACTCGCTGCAACCGAACCTACCGTGGCCCGACCCGACCCGAACTCGCAGCACCAACGGGTCGGATTCGCTTATGCTTTCTCGCACCTACCGGAGTATTTGCACCCACTGAAACTACTTATACCTTTTGGGTTGACCCGAACGACTCCGGGTCGCTTTCGGATGGCTCCGACCCGATAGGTTCGGGTCGACCCGCCCATTACTAAAAGGTTCATGTAATATGAAAACGGAAACTTTTTTTTTCCTCGAACGTTGCTCTGCAATCAAGTAACTAATGTGATATACAAAACTCAAAAAGTATTCAAAGTTGTGTTTTAAAGATTTTTTTTTAATGATTCTAATAACTCCCGCTGAATTTTCATAATGCGTCTCCTTTTTGGAGACGGAATAAGCCGAAGCTCATCGGCCACGTACCGGCCGAAATCGTCCGGATCTGCGGTTTCCGGTGCGCCTGTTGCGCCCGAAACCGGTTGTTGCAGCCGGTTGTTGAGGGCCCCACTCACACCGTTTCCCTCGCGGATCGTGCCAGGAGTGACGAATAAGGCAGAAGGGTAGGAAGAAGGAGTGGGAGAGAATGGCTCGGGGTCGAAGGCAACCGCGGCATCCCAATCGATGTCGTCCAACGATTGTGGAACCGCGTAGGCTGCCTCCACGAGGGAACGGGGAGTGAGGCCCTCATCGTCGTAGCCAAGCTGAAAAAAAAGAAAATGAACATTAAAATCATAATTTATGTTTCTCATAAGCTCTAAAATATACAGTAACTAAAACATGCATTGAAATCATTCCTCTATTTTATTTTCTTTTAGCTACCCTCTACCGAAGAAGAATGGCTTGCAATCTCAAGACGATTTGAGCAGCGCTGGAGATTTCCTCATGCAATAGGTGCAATCGATGGGAAGCACGTTGAAATTATTTGCCCTCGTAATAGCGGATCCGAATATCACAACTATCAAAAAAAAAAATAGTATTGTATTAATGGTTGTGGTCGATGCTGATTATAACTTTTTATGGGCAGATGCTGGTGGTAAGGGAGGAATATCGGACGGTGGAATATTTAAAAAACACACGGCTGTATCACAAGCTAGAAAACGACCAACTAAACATTCCACCAGCAACGCCATTGCAGGTCCCGTACCAAACCCCAGTCCTATACTTTATTCTCGGTGACAAGGCATTTGCCTTTACCAATTACTGCTTAAGACCGTACAGCGGGGTGCATCCTTCTGATTCAATGGAGCGTACATTCAACAAAATGCACTCTACTTGTCGTATGCCAGTTGAAAATTCGCTTGGAATATTAGCGAATCGATGGAGAGTGCTCAAAGGCATACAACTGCAGCCGGATGTTGCCAAAAACATTGTTTTGACAACAGTTTATTTGCACAATTTTTTGCGCAAGCATGCTTCGCGGGACACATACACACCCCCGTCTGCATTTGATAGGGTTGTTCGCGGGCGACGAGTCGATGGAGATTGGAGAAGTGAAGGGGGCTTGACCGATCTCCAAAACATTGCTTCCCGACGTTCAGAAAATCTTGCTGACATAAGGAACCACATTGCAAACCATTTAAAACATAATCGTTCTACGTAAATCCATCCAACCAATACCATGGATATTAAAATTAATAATAAATTATGAAATCGCAAACACAACTACACCAACTATTCTGTACATTACTACCAGCATGGTTATTTATAATATACATTTAAGTACGCGAGTGCAACAACTACGGATTTTTTTAAGCATTACTCGCCTGTTCTATTAGCGGCTGGATAAACTGGCAGGCTTACTAGCTCACTCACCGAATAAACGTGGCCACATGCCTGTTGTGTTTGGTTGCTGCTGGTGGATCGAGTGGACGAACGTGGCGATAATCATACGCACGTAACTATGTACAGTAAAATCTTTCTAAAATCAATTCTCTTCAAGATTGATCATGGAGAAACTTAACTATAGCTACGTACACGATAGCGATTCGCCCAAACACATTATCGGACGAATTGGCCATCGACCCGCTGAAATAGCGGAGTATCACGGACGATCGTAACAAGCAGGGTACGCTCGTCTATCAACTACGCACCTGCTTCCAGCGCAACGATCGATTGCCAATTGTTATTGCCGATTGCAATTGCACAACGAGCGAAGAAAGAATCCATCGTCATGTCAGCACTATGATTCCGGACGGCTATACATATTGGTCTCGTGCTGTTGACGTGGTGCGCTGGTCAGCATTTCCTGCTTGTCGTGATCGTCCGTATATGTGTACATTTTAAGGATCATAGGAACACTTCGTGTGTGAAATGATTCATTTGTATTAAAACTTTGACGAACGAAGCACATACTACTGTGGTGTTATGGGGAAAACCACCATGATATACTTTGTTCGTCAAAATGTTAATTTTATAAGTGCAAAAGAGAGCTTTTTTATGTATATAACAAACGAGCTTCGCATTAAGTTAGTTAAATAGAATGTGAGTAAGGTCAACTAGTTCGTCGGAGAACATTTATCAATCATGGATACCCAAATGTGTTGATGCTCAATACTAGGCATTTATGAAAAAATTGATTTGAAAGCTGACATTAGCTTCCACGCCAAAGATTAAACAAACTAGTTAACCCACACCACTAGTTATTTAAAATAAGTATAAACATACTCACCGTGTCTACATGCACCGCATCTTGGGTGGCCTCGTCTACAAAAGACATCGCATGGTAGGCGAACCACCGTGGCCGGAACACGTCGTCATTGCCTAAAATAAAACAATAATCAATTGGGATGAGAAATAATAAATTAACTGTATATATATTTTTCTACATGTACCTGCACCGGTTTGCGTCGTCTTCTTGACCTTGGCCTTGTTGGTCCGATAAATGCCAAGGAGTCGGGACCACAGATGTTTCGCATCTTGTGGCGAAACCTCCTCCTTGGACGCTATCGCAGCCCACGCGTCGCCCTTCAAAACTACATTTTTGTTATTTTTTATTTTTTTTCTCCCACAAAACACGGTGCTTTTGCACCTCGGCATTGAAGCGGAGGCTTTTTTCATGATCCTGGAATGAAAAAGAAAATTCAGTTAAATACTTCCCTTTTTTAATTTAAATTAAAACAACAGAAAGGTCGACAATCGCGTGATAATTCGGTCATGCTAGCCGTCACACCGGAACCACAGTGATAATAATAACACGTGCTATTGTTATATTAAATGTATACAAATAGGCCGGTAAATTTTGCTTACAATTTTATAAAAAAAACGTTCTACCAAGCAATACGACAAAGCCGTTCCTCATGAATAAAAAAACACGCTCTATACTAAAAACCGCTACAATACCAAAACGAACAACCAGTTTCACACACTCTGCAATGTAGTTTAAATGATGAAATAGATGTACAAACCCTACAACAAATTATTTAAGCACTTGTGAAACCTACAAACACTACATTTTTCAATAAAATGTTCAGCACAATTGCGGCCCCGAGCCGAGCCGGCGATTCACAGACAACAGTACAAACACACACACACACACACACACACACACACACACACACACACACACACACACACACACACACACACACACACACACACACACACACACACACACACACACACACACACACACACACACACACACACACACACACACACACACACACACACACACACACACACACACACACACACACACACAAACACACACACACACACACAAACACACAAACACACACACACACACACACACACACACACACACACACACACACACACACACACAAACACACACACACACACACACACACACACACACACACACACACACACACAATTTTCGTTAAAAACAGTTGTACTTACTATTTTTTCATTGCGTCGACTGCTTCCTGCTTGCTCCATGGCTAGAAATACAATATGTATGTTAAATTACCACATATTTTCAAAAAAACATACACGACAAAATATCGAACATACTCACCGAGCTGTTTGTTTACTGGTTTGTGATCAAAATTATAGGCTCCTCGACCCAAAACGCTTTTTGACAGATAAATTATACCAGCCTCTAGCTTCGACCCGCCGCCGCTAGATGGCGTACGCGTTCAAAAAAATTACACTCAGGAGTACGATCAATGTAGCCCGGCCTTAAGAGTGCGCGGAGAGTGAATGTGGGTTTTTGGGGGTGGGGGAGTGAGATACAGAGACAAATTTCGCTGCACATTAACACATACATTCTCACTACACGGGTTGAACTGCGAATACTCAGTTCTGAGAGAATATACTCGAGCGCTCCAAGCTTTCTACTTTTGTTCCGTTGGGAAAGTGCTAGCACTGTGCTAGCACAGCCGCACTGTGCGAAAGTGCTAGCACTGTGCTATCACTGTGCTAGCACTTCCGCACTGGTTCGAAGAACGCACAGTGCGCACAGCACACTTAGGGAAAAGGGCGCACAGCACACTGAATTGTGCTACTTTACCCAGCACTACTCATGAGATTAAATTTATCTCATCAAACAACACTGCGCAAAATGTAAACAAGGATAGTAGGGGGACACAAGAAATAACACATTACTCCGGCACATCCTCTCACAACGAATGTTCTGGACAAACTGAAGATGCTAAACACCCGGATGAGTGCAATAGCAAAAAAATCATGGTAGATAGAGAGAGATGGGTAGACTCGGTCCAGCGCAATCCATTGGCATATGTATATGTGCGTGTTTCGAACGAAAGACTTCAGACCCCGCTCCAAGCGTTTTTCATCTATCATTTTTCGTCACACGCACACACCTTTACACGCGCGACGGTAAACTTTCCAAAATCTAGAAAGAGAAGACGGGGTCTCTCGGTTTGGCTCACAGCAAAATCTCTTAACAACTTCAGCTCTGCTACTTGGGTGAGCGCGCTGGCTGAAAGTGAACGCACACATCCACACTTGTGTAATTGTATGAGTGCAAAAACTGTGTAGAAAGAAAAACACGCTCTCCAATCGTCTCCCCCTGCTTCTACATGTCCCTCGCCTGAAAGTCGCACACTTTTACATTTTCTTTGCTAGTAGGGTTGCTATGTACCTACAGGCTCGTTTTCCGAAATATCGCAATGTCAGTGCAGAGCTTATTTCCTCAATTGTCCATTGCACACGCTTCTTTTCCTTCATAATCAGGTCTATCTGATTGCTGGAAAGAGTCCCTATGAAAATAGTTATTATTTTGGCAACGAACTCTACCGGTTCTATACTTCTTCTTTTGTTTTTTCAAGCTTCTTCTTTGATGTTTTCGTTTTCGATTTTCAAAGTATTTAGCTCTTTATAAGAATCGTTCAGTTTTTCTTTCAGTGCTTGGTTTGCCTTACGTAATACCTGTAATGATTCCTGCGATTTTCCTGCATCTACTAAATCGGTCGATCCAACAACTATCATGAGACTTTCTAAATTATTCAGTGGTACTATTTGGGTAACATTTTCATTACTACTTTCTTCAACACAAATATCTGTATTTTGTTCATTTTCCCTTAATTATCTTTCAGTAGTTGAAATGCTCGTTTTGGACAGAACCACCGAAATATAAGTTTAAATAAATCAAACATGTTTTTATCATTTCAACAGTTTTGCAATTAATGCAAAAATGGTTTAGAGCAATCAACGTCCTTTTTTCATAGCGGTATCCTCCGACGCCTTCGTGTCGTTCAGATTCGATAAAGTTGACTACATTTTAGACTTTGTTATTTTTATCCGGCCAAATCATGTATGTTGTTTTTTCCTGTTTTTTTTACTCAAAACGTACATTTACTACCGACAAAGAACATATTTTAACTCAGCTCTACAACACTAACACTCTCGATTACACAGGAAAACACATTGCGAATCCTATGTTGAGTCAATTATTATATGTGTTTTACATTTATTGTTTAATCAAACTAAACTTTCTACTATTACTTCTCTGAACCTACCATGTAGGTAAAATTTGGTAATCTTCCACATTAAACTTAAGCGAACAAATCACAGTTCGGTTACAAGGTTCCCAATCCGATTCGCGTCCGAAAAACTGTATCCACTTTGTTCTTAAATCTTCACCGGGAGGAAATTTATGAAATTTGATGTTTAACCCAAACTTAGACGAGCCATTATTGCAACAAATCTCTGAACAGCTACAAGGCATGATGAAAACACTCTTAACTTTAATAAGCTTCCTGCGATGAAAACTGGAACAACTGCAAAAACAAATGTTAACAAATCCCAACGTAAACAATCTCAAAATCTGGGGACCTTACGTCAACTCGCAAAACGGCAAAATGCTCCATATTCCACCACCTGATCTTCTTAAATCCACCTTGCCCTCGCCTGAAAATTTCGTTCTCTTTGTCGGTCGGGTAGTAACTGATTCTCCGAATTTTCATGTGACCATTGTCGAAATTCATTGCCTTTTCCGAAAGGAGGTTGAATAAGACGTTATTCTGTTTTGGGATTAAGCCCGCAGATTCTAACTTTTGACACAGAACATCGACTGATCCTGAGTCAAAAACCCCCTTGATGTCAAGAAATATAGATGCCATCATTTCTTTACGAGAATGAGCAATCTTGATTCCGGACACTAGCAGCGCCAAGCAATCGTTGGTACCCTTGCCTTTGCGAAAGCCAAATTGGGTGCTTGACATGAAGCCTTTGGATTCAAGCCAATTGTCCAGTCTAAAAAGAATCATTTTCTCAAATAATTTTCGCAGACAAGATAACTTTGCTATGGGTCGATATGAGTTGTATTCTGATGCCGGTTTACCAGGTTTCAAAAGGGTGACTACTTTCACTTCTCTCCACTCCAACGGGACGGTGTTAAGCTCCAACATAATGTTGAATAATCTTAACAGCCGTTTCCTCGCCAGGACCTGCAGATTAAGGAGCAATTTATTCCTAATCTGATCCAGTCCTTGGGATTTTTTTGCTGGAATGCAGAGCAAGCGATAGCTCAACCATCGTGAACGGTGGATCCATGGGTGGATCACTCTCATGTGCACATTCCCGCACAACAAAATCGAGCAGTTTTTGAATTCGGCTTCTAGTTCGCTTTTCGCCGAAACCGATCGAAAAAGCGAGCAGAAACGTCCGAAGAACCGATCGAAGCTCTTGATCGATTGAAGCGTTTACGAGCGTTCGAGAGAGCGCCCTGTATGTGTTTATCTCTTTCTGACGAAAAAGCTCCGGTACGCGACTGTGTTGGCGCAAAAAAGATAGTGGCCGAAAAATGGTTCACACCCATGTTCTCTTTCTCCCCTCCTTCCCTCTTCCCCATCCTTTCATCTCGCTTATCATTATTGGTTCTTGCTCTCTAGCTACATTGAGCGAGAGGTTGAAATTTTTTCGATCGCTTTGCGCAGCGGGTTGTTTAAAAGGATGTACTTAAGCGAAATCAGGGCAGACTTTTGGTGCAAATGACTCTAGCCATGCCCCAGAAAACCTTTCACTCTCGTTTGTTGTTTTGCTGTTTCGCCATGCTCTGAAGCTCAGACAGCGAAGTGGAATGCTTGAGTTTTTTCATATACCTCGGCCAGTATGACCTTTTTTTTTTGCTTTAAGCAAGTTTTTACACCTACGATCCAGGCCTCAATAATGGATGTATAGATCCATGGAACCGGTGTTACTTAACCTGGTAAAAGCCTTCCGCTTCGCTGAGAATGCCGCTTTACAATCCGCGTTCCACCAAGGAGTGGGTGGTCTTTTAAAAATCCTGGTGGACGGCCTCGTTTGGGCACCGAGGGCGCACTCGTTTGTCGCCATAACGAGATTCGCATTTATTTATATATATATTTAATCAAAGTTATCGGGCAGTATGCTCAAATAACAAAATGCTTACAGTGTACATGTTTAAAGTATGGCCCTAGAACTAATTTGAACATTTCCAATTAATAATTTGTGCATAAAAGTTATCTGAGCAGTAGTTTTCCTATGCTGGAAAGTCTCTAAGCCAAATAATAAACAGCGAAAATTAACCGAAGGACGTGGAATTTGAAACATAACAGGGAAGACAATGAAACATAACACGTGTGATTTTTTCTGAATTTCAATTTTATCTATGTATGTAATCTGATGAGGACACCAAACTACACTGGCAAATTCCAGGATGGGACGGACTGAAGAACAGTATAATATTTTTATAATAGGTATATCAATGAAACTTAGTTTCGAAGCTGTTTTTGTGTGAATAGCAAGGATTACTGCCATAATATTGTTTTCTTGCGTAATTTGATCGTAAAAAATGTATAAATTTGATCGATTAAACTATTGACTAAAGTACTCCATCACACCTGTCGTCAACCCACACTCAGAAGAGTGTGCTTAATTTGAAGTAAATTTTTCATTTAGCCAAAAAAGCGAATTTTGGCTTTTTTTGGTAAATTATCTACATAAAACTCATTCTTGTAAGAAAACAGTACACCATGTCAAAACTATCCTTGAAAGAATCTAAAATGACCTAGTTTTATCGATTTTATAACTATAACCACTATAGGAACATGCCTGTTTTGTGTACCTATAATGGCACTATGGTAAAAAACACTTAAAAATGCATAAATATGGTCAAAAGGCAAATAACTTTAGTAAAACAATAACATTCCATAACAGTTATGTTGAAAAACTAGTAATTGCGTGGTTATGTGGACATTTAGAACGTTAACAGACATATGAGTTTCGTTTTCAAATCGTAAGGATTTTGGAAAAATGTTGACACATTGAACAAAACAATGAATTTTTCGGTCACTAAGTAACGGAATAGCCGCATTTATCTTATAACCCTTTTTTAAAAAACTAAAGAACATTTCACATTAATATAAACAATTTAATTACTTTCAATTTTTCATATGGACTGCATTTTAGTGCAATACCACATCATTTACCCTATCATTCTATTCTTAGCATATCACTAGTTCAGCTAAATATTTTTGTGTTTTACTTTACTAATGGCAAATACTTGTATAATTTTGTCCATATCAAGATGGTTCAACAAATCCTGCTCTACATATGAAACTGCAAAAATGTTCAATTTGCCTTCTCCTAATGAGTTTCTCCAATAAGACTTAATTCGGTTCAATGTTGAAAAGGATCTTTCTGCGGAATGCATTAGATATCAAAAAAAACCTGGATTAGTCAAGAAAATTTAAAAAAAAAATACTTAGATATTCGGGAAAGTGCATGACATATTTTTTGTTATTTTATACATTTCTTCTGCTCTGGTCTAATTCATCATCAACTATTTGAACCTAAATATCATCATTATATATATTTTTTAATACTGCTGATGCTTCTGATCTGTTTTAATTGCTCAAACTCCTGTATCATGCATATGTTATAGTCAGTTTACATAACTCCCGTTACACTCAAATAACAGAAATTGTCAACACACAACACACAATAACAACCTTCAGTCAGGAAATGTAAATCAGCAGAAAAGCTCTTATCCAAAAACACTTAAAAACATGCAAGCCACACACTAACTTTCAAAGGTGAGAAAAACATTTCTCAGCACAAAACCCATTAGAACGCACTTGGAGCGTGTAAAACCATAACATTGCATAATAGCAACCATCAAGTCATATATAATGAAATAGGAGACACCGTACCTTCGTGTGTACAAATAGAACCGTTACCCGCAAGCGTAGAAACAAAACACCGCATAAGCACAAAACCCCAGAACTGACCTTACAGAATAAGCGCAGCCATATGTAAACTCAAAAACTGATCTTCAACATAATTGTCACCAAACAGAAAATGAAAGTAAACCAAATCTAACTATACTCGTAACTCGTATAAGTAAAGATGTAAGATAAGACCGAGTACTGCTCAGTTACGCACAGTACGCACAGTGACACGGTTCAGTGGAGCCGTTTAGATCTTATCGTAATTCGCACAAACAACACAAATGTGTTAAATTCATTCATTGTGTCCACTCGTTACCTGGAACCCCGATGGCTCCCAATGATCATCCGAAACTCCGCCTTGTTCTAATTAAATGTACTAGTGAGTGATGTTTATACACATTATGCCGGTCTCGTAGTACAGTCGTCAACTCGTACGACTTAACAACATACCCGTCATGGGTTCAATCCCCAAAAGACCGCGCCGCCATACGTAGGACTGACTATCCTGCTATGGGGGGGAATCAATTAGTCACTGAAAGCCAAAGCCCACAAGTGGGTACAGGCAGGCCTTGACCGACATCGGTTGTTGAGCCAAAGAAGAAGAAGAAGTGAGTGATGTTTAAAACTACAACACTGTTGATCTACCCGTCGCGTAGGAACCGAACATTACACTCCGATCAAATAGTACACCGAAAGGCTCTAACAACGATTCATATTTGTTAGCTCTTATCATTAGGTCTGATTTAACAAATCATGAAGAAAGTATTGATTCTAAATTTATCTTTCAGTGTACGTTCGGTTTCATTCTCACTTGCTAACTGATTTTGTTTCCTCTTTTCATTTAGATGCATCGTTTCAAATGATAAACCACAAAGTTCTGTTGAGTGTTGCACAACTTTTTCGTAATCATGTCTTTATTCGTCTATAAATTTTTGATAACGATACAAGCAATTTAGAACCAGTTAAAACTTCACACGTTGGTGATTGTAACGATTTAGCTGTAGCATTTATGCGTTGAAGAATTGAATGACATATTATTGTTAGCAATGCAGTATTATACTTGCACTTTTTTCAACAATGACTTAGCCTCCAATTTCGTTACTTGTTTTTCTGCCTCTTTTATCTTATTATACCCACGATAAAAAGCGTTTATTGCGTCCACTATAGCCGACCATCTTGTGTCGCAAATGCGTTTTAAATGAATTTGATGGTTTTTGATAATGTTCAATTTTTCTTGTAAACTCTTCCAACGGTGTGTAGACGAAGAAAATAATGTGTATAAATTTTGAATGAACATAAATTACTTTACTGCTTCAATACAATTCTCTGAGGCTTTGGGATTACGTTTTTTAAGGCGTGTTTGCAGTCCATCATATTTACCTGCCATGATTGCTGCGTTGTCGAAGGACTGGCCTCGACAGTTTAATCTACTCCAAATTTATCTAAAAACTGTAACACAACTTGTTCTAAATTCACAGCATCATGTTCTTCGATTGGTGTGAGAAAACCTCACGAAAGTTCGTCTACGTTCTACAATTTGTTTTTCCCGATATTTAGAAAAATTTGTGCCGGCTATGAAAAGAAGTGCGACTCGTTCAAATGTCCGTTTGCTACTGTATATTCAATTGTCATGAGTTCATTACATATTTCGTTTGTGAGTTCATTTCGTTATCGTTATTTATGCTTACGAGTTCATTTCCTATCCTATCTCTAATTCAGTTCGAATTCGAACTAATAAAATTCAAATATTCAATTTCCAACAATTGGTATGAATCCAACAAATCGTTCTACTATTTGGCCAGTCGATGATTAATATCTCATGATAAAAGTTAATTGATCGATTTGTGAGATATCTGGAGTTGAATCTTAAATCATGCTGTAATATTGCGCTTCTTTAATTTCTTGATTATTATAGATCTTACTGCCGCATCGGCAATAATTCGTATAAATTCATTGCATATGGTATGCGACAAATAACTTGTTTTTCCACTTCCCTGATTTCCATATTTTTTCTACAACTCATCATACTCGCTCAGGTGTTAAAATTTGTTAAATAATTTCCTTTTCTAATTTCCTTTCGAACACGAATGAATTCTTATATCAGACCACGAAAACCTATTCCTAAGCGACAAAGAAGTTTTATACAGGCGTCCCCCGAGTTACGACCCCCTCGAGTTACGACGATTCGCAGATACGACGATTTTGATTTTGACAGTTTAAAGCAGTCATTGAGACGAAATTGATATATTTTTTTGAATTTCTGTGCTGATAACCGTTACCAACACATTTCCAAAGATTCCACAACTCCCCGGTCTTGAGTATCTATATCTTGTAAACGACTTTTGGTGTAAAATTAATACATTATCTAACATTGTTTCAAATAAAAATCACGATATCATAGATTTTGCCTCTTTAACTTCGGTTATAAACTAAACATTGACGGATATTCGACATACGACTTTTTCGACTTACGCCTTGCTTTGGGACATTTTTTCGGTCCCAAATACAGTCGTATCTCGGGGGATACCTGTAGTTGAAAAGATTTTTTTAATAAATTTCTCCAATATCTTTCTTCTGTTTCTTTTTCCGCTAAAAGAAGATTGCCTATTAATTTTTTTTTCGATCTATTAGATAAAGTACACATAGTAGCAATGTGATTATTAGACACTTCATGTTATCCTAAATGCACTGTTATTGATCGCCAATTCTATAATCCTGTAATACATTTTGTTTTAGATTTAGAAAATAACTTGCAATGATAACAGTAAACGCACTTCGTAGTTTCAGAAAACACCAACCATGTTCATTCCTCTAATAAACCGTTTCCTATCTAGCTATATCAATGTATTATTATTCTGCGACCAAAAAATAAGGTGACTTTGCGTTTTTTTCTTAAATGGTTTTTTTTTATTCGGCCAACTATAGGTCATCACCTTCGAAGTAATCCCCTTCCGATGCAATGCACCTCTTCCACCTCTTCTCCCACTCCTCGAAGCAGGTGGAAAACGCGGATGCAGGAATGCCCTTTAGTTCCGCCGTCGTTGCGGCTTCTATCTCCTCGATAGTATCAAAACGGTGTCCCCGAAGCGGCCGTTTTAACTTGTTTAACAGCCAGAAGTTGGCTGGTACCAAATCTGATGAATACAGCGGTTACGGAACAATATGGGTACCAGTTTTTGCGAAAAACTCCCACAAAATGATGGCCGT
Organism: Anopheles coluzzii; assembly: GCF_943734685.1. Classification (NCBI taxonomy): domain Eukaryota; kingdom Metazoa; phylum Arthropoda; class Insecta; order Diptera; family Culicidae; genus Anopheles; species Anopheles coluzzii. The sequence continues at coordinate 79,505,860 of NC_064670.1, read as the reverse complement.
ATTAGAGGGTGCATTATCGTGGTGTAAAAACCAGCTACAAAACCCCAAAACATCTTTCAGGATGGTTTTGACCGAGCCTTTTGAAATCCCAACACTTTCCGATAGGTCTCGTATCGTCAACCGACAATTGTTGACCACCAAATCCTTGAAGGATTTGGAAGGTCTCCCCGGACGGTCCTCTTCTTCGACCTTCTCACGGCCATTCTTGTATTCACTGTACCATTTGCACACAATTTTCTTCGACAAAGATTCTTCTGTGAAGGCTTTTTGTAACATCCGGAAACACTTGCCGCAGATCGAAAACAAATTGTCACTCCTAGCCGGGATGATGTAGTGACTTGAAACTTGGCAGATCTGTCAAACACATACATATTGACAAACAAAAAATAAAAACATGGGGCTACTTTTGGCGCACGAAATTTTACATCCAATGTCACCTTACTTTTTGGACACAGTATTATTATACATATAAATCTAGTATTATATTATACATATAAATCTCGTGTCACGGTGTTTGTTGCGAGCAACCTCCAAAACAGCTGGATAATTTTCAACGAAACTTTACACACACCTTATGGTGGTATGAGAATAGTTTTTAAGACTTACTACATGTTCAGATATTACACTAAACTTAATTTAATTGCAATTTTCGAACTCCCATACAACCCGTCAAACATTGTGAGGGTTGCGAATGGTATCATCTGCTCGAAATCTTAGGGTATTATAAATAATCTTTGTGTCTTATTCATTAATTATTTTTGTTGCGGTGTTATTTGTCGAAAAGATCACTTTTTCAATGTTTGTGGATTTTTTCAAAATATAACGTTAAAATTCAGGTATTTAGTATCGACAATTTGCACTGTTATAGCTGATCTGGGGTTGCTTTAATTATAACTGCTAAAACTACGGGCGAAGAAACCATCTAGGCTCGCAAGCTCTTTAATGCGAGGGCTCTGGGGCTGTGAACTCGATGGCGTGCGAGCCCTTGCGCGCCCTCGCAAATCGCAGCCAATTGCATGGCGGGAATGTTTGACGGGCTGGGTTTTGCAGTTATAATTATAGCACCCCGAAAGCACCCGCTGTGCAAATTCGAGCAGTTTTCTGCGTAGTTCTGTGCGTCGTTTTTGCGTCTAAACCGAAGCAAAAAACAGCGCTAGACTTCAGCCAAAACTACGCTGGCCAGGGTATTTATTGCAGTTTTGAAGGCGCGGCGAGCGAGAGAGCAATTGCGAACAAACGAATGGCTATCTCTTTCTACCAATTCAAATTTGGCGCAATATAATTGTGTTAGTGGATAACGATGATAATAAAGTTACACACTACAGCGCGCTGTATATATCCATGTATTTAAAAGGCGCAAAACAGGTATTGTGAATGATAATGGGAAGGAGGAGGATTTTCTGTATTGCACACATGTAATGGTGCTGCTACTCGTCTCTCTTCATTTCGTTCATTCCACACACTACTCCTGGTATTGGTATTGTCGCTGTATTGCTGTTGCCGTCTCATATCCGTTCGAGACTAGAGCGTGTGCAGTGGCTAGTTTGCGTGCTATTTTTTCAAGGGAGTTTTTGCAGATTAATCAGCGCATACATATATATACATTGGTAAGTGTTTATTTATTTATTATTCGAATTCTTACGTGCCGTGGTTGACTCGATCGCTGGATTGACCTGGCCTCGATCAATTTGTTCCGTGCCCGTTTCGATTTGACCGGTTGACCGCGATGGACACGGATGTGTATGATTCTAATTTAAAATTTACTCTTCCGTCTAGCTAATCAAGAACCCGGAAGGGCGCCCTAATGGAACCGTTCATCAGTACAGTAAGGCTTATTGGTTGTCGCAGGGATGTACCAGCGCCACCGTCACAACCACCTCCACAACCACCTGCACAGCAACCACCACCCGCACCACCACCAGCACCACCACCAGCACCACCACCACCTCTTCTACCACCTGAACAACCGGCACCACGAGCACCATACAAATAATCAAGAACACCGTTATCCGTTCGGGAACAACCGATGGGGAACCATAGGGAAGGAGTAAAAAGCGGTGATTCTTACTCCGGTACAGTTTAGATCGATGCAGAAGCGATCGATGACTGTGGAGGAAATGGGTCGGGCAGATGGCAAGCAGGCTAAGTATTCAAAACGATAAGAACATCGGCCTTCTGCTCCAATTGGCCAGGACTCCAGTTCCCCCGCTATTCCATCAATTTCTCAATTTCTATGCGGAAGGTTTTGGGTAAGCGCCCGGCCATCACCATCGCCAACACCACCGTCCGTACCACCCCCAACACCACCGCCAACACCGCCGTCCGTACCACCGCCAACACCACCATTCGATCCTCGCTCCCCGAGACCATCGCTACTGTCGAAAACAAAATTCCGCGCAGCCCTATCGTCGTCCCTGCCAAAGCCGGAGTTCCTGCAACAGTTCCTGCTGTCGTTGCAACGGATGCTCCTGTCGTTGCTCCTCCTTTGACCGATGTGCTGCAGGTGATAACCGAGCTGTCAGCCAGTTTGAACCCCCGCTTCGACGAACTCCCCGCGGAAATTGTAACCATGAAAAAGGAAGTGACGGTCACCCGGAAGACCGCCATGGCTACCGAAGTAACGTTAAATAAATTGCAGAAGATTGGATGTGCCGATCCAGATGGTTACGCGCTTCCGGCAACGGACGGTTTCACGCTGCAGCCCATACGGTCAGAGGAGGAGCTGAAAAGCATGGAGCATAAGATGAGCGACAACCAATATGCAAAGAACTGCCTGGCATGGTTGCAGAACGAGGTGATGGCAACGGATCCCACCAAACGGTTGAGGGAGTTGCGGGATATTGTTTTCGACGGTCGTTTTATTTCGCGTTGCTGGTGGTCTCGGCGAAACGGAAAGGTAGCGATGACACACTATCCAAATGTTTGCGAGCTATTCCGCAAAGCCTCAGCAACTTGGAAGGCACCCATCTCCACATCCAATGTTGCGGACTTCTTTAAACGCGTGTTGCGTTATCCTACAAAACCGAATTCTGTAAATACTACACTTAATGTAAATCTAGGTTAGTTTAGTGTAGGTTTTCATAGCGTAGGTAGTTTAAGTAACATGTTTAGTTTCTTTTACTAATTTTTGACTTTTACTAGTTTTTTTTGATTATGAAAATTTTCCCAACCACGAAGCGAATCAGACGTGATCGATACGCGCTCCAAGTGGATGGATTTTTTGCCGGACAACAAGCCACTGACCTCGACCATACGCACTGCAAGGGAATACGTGCGAGAACGATCGGAAAGCGATCTGTGCTTAGTGTATAGTGCGTACAGTGTGTAGTGCGTAGAGTTGTGTGCAGCGCGTGTATACGCGCTGCGTGTGTACTGTTGTGTAGGTTTGTGAGTGTAGAGCGCATTCGTCGGACAGGTGCGTAGCGCTCGTTCGTCGTGTACTCTCGCTCTCGTGTGTCTATTTGTGGTAAGTGATCCTCTCTTGTTTACCTATCCTTTCTCGTCACACAGTTGGGTTTCTTTCTCTCGCTCCGACTCTCTCATGGAGGCGGAGCCGATGGATGAATCGGAGGAGGGCTTTACTACAGTGAAGCGAAAAAGTTCTGATCCAGGACAGAATGCGAAAAAAAAGGCTAGTAACGAGCCCTTACCTTCAATGTCCCGTGATCAATTGATGGGTCAATCGTTGAAGGGGAATCCCAGATTCCGAGCGTATCCCGCATCTTATAACGGGATACATGATGTATTTTTCATGCCGAAAAATAAACAGCTCGATGTAAGAGCAATTACGGCATCTGTTTATAAAAAATATCCTGGTGTCTTAGACATTATTCGCCCGCGTCCAAACAAGCTGCGGGTCACCGCAAAAGACCGGATGCAAGCCAATGCAATTGCGGCCGATCCGTCCTATACGGAGGATTACCGGGTATATATTCCCGGTGGATTGGTGGAAGTCGTCGGTGTCATTGATGACTTAGATTACCCCTTAGAGGACATCCTAAAGTACGGACAAGGGGCTTTTCTGCACCAATCTTCCCCTCGGGTAAAGGTCCTTGAAGTTAAAAAACTTTACGCTTCAAGTGCGGTCGATGGAAAGAAGGTGTTCCGTGAGACTTCCTCACTCCGGATCACCTTCGAGGGTACAGTCCTGCCAAACACGCTGTACATTGAAGGACTCAGAGTGCCCATCCGTCGACCATTTGTGCAAAAAATAGCATGCTGCACAAAATGTAGCCAGATTGGACATTCAGAGCCTTACTGCACAAACTCCGTGAAGTGTGGCAAATGCAAGGGATCGCATTCAACATCCGAATGCAAGGCCGAAACCCAGAAATGCATTCACTGCAAGCAGGAATGGCACGAAATGTCGTTGTGTGCTGTGTACCGAAAAAAACAATCAGAACACAAACGGGCCGTCTTGCAGAATACAAGAGGATCGTACGCCGATGTTTTGAAGTCGACCTCAAGTGTGAATCCGTTCGATAACCTTTCCCTATTGGAGGGTAATGAACCGTTGCCCAATCTGGCACCATTAAATGGAGTTAAAAGATTGCATACAACACGGGTACCGAACAAAAAGACAATAAAAAAAATTATTAAAGCTTCACCCAAAAAGGCACCTCGACGTCACGACAACGCGACCCCACGCCAACCCCAGGGCTCCACACCCCCCCGTGACGCTCGCACCCATCCACGTTCCCGTAACCCTTCCAATCCCAGCAATCTGGCGTTCCCTAGCGAACCCAGATCTTTCTCCAGGCCATCCCTCCCAAGCCTGACAGAGATTTTACACTCTCTCCTTGACTCCCTCCACCTCCCGGAACCCCTTACCGGATTGATTCCCCTGGCATTTCCTTTCCTAAGAGGAATGGTCAGGCAATGGTTATCAAAATGGCCATGTCTAAGTATGATGGTCCGCTTGGATGATTAATGCCTCCAATGACCACTATACTACAATGGAACTGCAGAAGTTTTTTGGGAAAAATTGACTCTTTTAAAGTATTGATAGGGCAACACAATTGTAACGCATTTGCCCTAAGCGAAACTTGGCTCTCACCCGATAAAAATATTACCTTCCCGGGATATAATATTATTCGTCAAGATCGACATGACCCAACTAGCGATAGGCGTGGTGGGGGAGTGTTAATTGGTATTCGTAGCAGTCACAGCTTCAGCAGAATACCCCTCCCCACACCCGAGGTAATCGAATACGTCGCGATCCAGGCAAAGCTAGGGGATCTTGACGTTTCTATTGCCTCAATTTATATCCCACCGGGAGCCAATCTGGATCCAAAGAAGATCAACAAGGATCTTGAGACAGTAGTAACGGTACTACCAAAACCATTTTTCATCCTGGGCGACTTTAACGCCCATGGATCAGATTGGGGTTGCACGCATGACGATAATCGTGCACCAATCATTAGGGATATTTGCGACACACACAGTTTGACAATTCTAAACTCTGGTGAAGCAACTAGGGTGCCCTCACCTATGGCACGACCCAGCGCAATAGACCTTTCTCTTTGTTCGTCGTCTTTAGGGCTGGATTCTATGTGGAAGGTAATCCAAGACCCGCTTGGTAGCGACCATCTGCCAATAAAGATCTCGATTATCAAGAGGAGTCGCACAGTCGATCAAGTCCCCGCTAATTGTGACTTAACGAGGAACATCGACTGGACGAAATACGGCGACCAAATGACCGCTTTGCTAATCCGCGTAGAACCCAGTTTCTCCGTAAATGAGGAGTATGCAAATCTCGTTATGGCGATAAACGAGTGCGCCCTCGGTGCCCAAACGAGGCCGCCCCCCCAGGCAAGGATTTTTAAAAGACCACCCACTCCTTGGTGGGACGCGGATTGTAAAGCGGCATTCTCAGCGAAGCGGAAGGCTTTTGCCAGGTATAGAGACACCGGTTCCATGGATCTATACGTTCATTATAGAGGCCTGGAGCGTAGGTGCAAAAACTTGCTTAAAGCAAAAAAAAGGTCATACTGGCCGAGGTATGTCAAAAACCTCAAGCCTTCCACTTCGCTAACGGAGCTTCAGAGCATGGCGAAAAGGATGCGCAACAGCAAAGCAACAAACGAGAGCGAAAGGGTTTCTGGGGCATGGCTAGAGCCATTTGCACAAAAAGTCTGCCCTGATTTCGCTCAAGCACCACCATATCAACAGAGTGCTCATGGGAGTGATCCGCAAATGGATTCACCGTTCTCAATGGTTGAGCTATCGCTTGCTCTGTACTCCAGCAACAATTCGTCTCCAGGACTGGATCAGATTCGGAACAAATTGCTCCATAATCTGCCAGATCTGGCGAGGAAACGGCTGTTGAGATTATTCAACATTATGTTGGAGCTTAACACCGTCCCGTTGGAGTGGAGAGAAGTGAAAGTAGTCACTCTTTTGAAACCTGGTAAACCGGCATCAGAATATAACTCATATCGACCGATAGCAATGTTATCTTGTCTGCGAAAATTATTTGAGAAAATGATTCTTTTTAGACTGGACAATTGGCTTGAATCCAAAGGCCTCTTGTCAAGTACCCAATTTGGCTTTCGCAAAGGCAAGGGTACCAACGATTGCTTGGCGCTGCTTGTGTCCGAAATCGAGATGGCTCATTCTCGTAAAGAAATGATGGCATCTGCATTTCTTGACATCAAGGGGGCTTTTGACTCAGTATCAGTCAATGTTCTGTGTCAAAAGTTAGAATCTGCGGGCTTAACCCCAAGACTGAATAACGTCTTATTCAACCTCCTTTCGGAAAAGGCAATGAATTTCGACAATGGCTTCATGACAATTCGGAGAGTCAGCTTTTATGGACTACCACAAGGGTCCTGTTTGAGCCCCTTGTTGTACAATTTTTATGTCAACGATATAGATACTTGCCTTGCACCTGGCTGTAGCCTTAGGCAATTGGCGGACGACGGTGTTGTATCAGTCGCCAGCAACAACATCGCCGACCTTCAAAGTCCTTTGCAAACCACACTCAACAATTTAGAAGTGTGGGCCACAAACCTAGGTATCGAGTTTTCTCCAGAGAAAACGGAAATGCTGATATTCTCTTTCTTTTACAACACTGAGAGTAATAGACGCTTGAATTTGGTTGACCCAAAGGTCGATATCTTTTTATATGGTAAAAAGATATCCATTGCCAGATCTTTTCGATACCTAGGGGTTTGGTTTGATAGCAAAAATGTATGGAGGACACATATTGACTATCTGGTACAGAAATGTACAAGAAGAATCAATTTTCTCAGAACGATTACCGGACTCTGGTGGGGTGCACACCCCAAAGACGTCCTTAACCAGAAAGGTTTTCTGGGGCATGGCTAGAGCCATTTGCACAAAAAGTCTGCCCTGATTTCGCTCAAGCACCACCATATCAACAGAGTGCTCATGGGAGTGATCCGCAAATGGATTCACCGTTCTCAATGGTTGAGCTATCGCTTGCTCTGTACTCCAGCATTAATTCGTCTCCAGGACTGGATCAGATTCGGAACAAATTGCTCCATAATCTGCCAGATCTGGCGAGGAAACGGCTGTTGAGATTATTCAACATTATGTTGGAGCTTAACACCGTCCCGTTGGAGTGGAGAGAAGTGAAAGTAGTCACTCTTTTGAAACCTGGTAAACCGGCATCAGAATATAACTCATATCGACCGATAGCAATGTTATCTTGTCTGCGAAAATTATTTGAGAAAATGATTCTTTTTAGACTGGACAATTGGCTTGAATCCAAAGGCCTCTTGTCAAGTACCCAATTTGGCTTTCGCAAAGGCAAGGGTACCAACGATTGCTTGGCGCTGCTTGTGTCCGAAATCGAGATGGCTCATTCTCGTAAAGAAATGATGGCATCTGCATTTCTTGACATCAAGGGGGCTTTTGACTCAGTATCAGTCAATGTTCTGTGTCAAAAGTTAGAATCTGCGGGCTTAACCCCAAGACTGAATAACGTCTTATTCAACCTCCTTTCGGAAAAGGCAATGAATTTCGACAATGGCTTCATGACAATTCGGAGAGTCAGCTTTTATGGACTACCACAAGGGTCCTGTTTGAGCCCCTTGTTGTACAATTTTTATGTCAACGATATAGATACTTGCCTTGCACCTGGCTGTAGCCTTAGGCAATTGGCGGACGACGGTGTTGTATCAGTCGCCAGCAACAACATCGCCGACCTTCAAAGTCCTTTGCAAACCACACTCAACAATTTAGAAGTGTGGGCCACAAACCTAGGTATCGAGTTTTCTCCAGAGAAAACGGAAATGCTGATATTCTCTTTCTTTTACAACACTGAGAGTAATAGACGCTTGAATTTGGTTGACCCAAAGGTCGATATCTTTTTATATGGTAAAAAGATATCCATTGCCAGATCTTTTCGATACCTAGGGGTTTGGTTTGATAGCAAAAATGTATGGAGGACACATATTGACTATCTGGTACAGAAATGTACAAGAAGAATCAATTTTCTCAGAACGATTACCGGACTCTGGTGGGGTGCACACCCCAAAGACGTCCTTAACCTATATAAGACTACGATACTGTCCGTCTTGGAGTATGGTTGCATATGCTTCCACTGGGCAGCCAAGTCGCATTTAATCCGACTTGAGAGGATTCAGTATCGCTGTCTTAGAATCGCGCTAGGTAGCATGAAGTCGACTCATAACATGTCACTCGAAGTGATGTCCGGAGTGATGCCGCTAAAGCTACGTTTTGAGCTACTATCGCTTCGCCTTTTCGTCCGCTCTACAGTATCAAATCCCTTGATAATCGAGAACTTTGAAACACTGCAAGAGATAGGTTCTAAATGCAAAATCATGAAGGTCTATCATGATTTTGTTTCCTTACAGGTGCACCCTAGTACTTCTCAAAGTATAACTAGTGCCAGCCTACCAGAGTCCTGCAGTTCCATTTTAAGTGTAGATACCTCATTGAAGGAGGAATTAAAGGTATCCCCGATAACCTTCGCCGGATGACAATTCCCAGCAAATTTGTGGAGAAACATGGCCATGCTAACAGTAACCATTTTTATACAGACGGATCCTCATCAGAGCAGGGCATTGGATTTGGTGTATACAACACGTGCTCCGAAGCATTCTTTAAATTACGCCAACCATGCTCAGTATATGTAGCGGAGCTCGCCGCAATCTTTTATGCCTTATTATTGATAAGTGCATGCCCAGCGGATCAATATGTAATTTTTTCAGACAGCTTAAGCGCTATTGAAGCATTAAAATCCGTAAAGGCTGTTAAGAGCCCAGACCATTTTGTGAAAGAAATTGTAAAGGTTTTAAGCTCACTGTTTGAAAAGTCGTTTCGCATATCGTTAGTATGGTTACCTGCTCATTGTGGTATACCAGGAAATGAACAGGCAGACCATTTAGCCAAAAGGGGAGCTGCAGAAGGGTCTTTCTTTGATAGGCCTATCCTTTCTCATGAGTTCTTGCAGGCCCCACAGGCGTTTTGCATGGCACGTTGGCAAAATCTGTGGGACTCGGATGAACTCGGAAGGTTTCTGTATACAATCACTCCTCGTGTAAGCTTGAAGCCTTGGTTCCATAACACCCCTGGCGATCGTGCGTTCGTTCGAATGATGTCTAGACTTAGGTCTAATCATTTCGCATTAGGCGCACATCTCCAGCGAATAGGACTGGTCGACTCCAAGGTATGTGGCTGCGGGCTTGGATTCCACGACATGGATCATCTTTTGTGGTCCTGCGTGGAATACGAGTCTGCTCGACCTGCTTTGCTGGACGCGGTCGAAAGACTAGGAAAATGTACTGATATTCCGATTCGGGATATATTAGCGGCATCGGACTGGGAATACCTGAAGGCCATATTCGATTTCTGTAGAGAGAACGGCTTAACTGTGTGACTTTCCTTAAGCAAAATGTCTGTGAACCAACCAACATTGTTGGCAACAGCAATCTTGCATCCTATGTTATTTCCTCTTGTTTGTCTATGTGTTACATGTTGTACATCGCTTGTATGTTTGTGATGGATGAATGTATGCATGAATGTAAGAATGAATGAGTGCAATGCGTATGGCTGAGTAATCGGCATTGACGGCAGACAGAAGATCCTTGCTCGAACGATGTTCTTGCAAGGATTTACTAGATAACTGGAACGATACAGACCCCCGCCATGTCACTCGGACCACTGAAGGAAAGGACTACAACGATACAGACCCTCGCAATGTCATTTGAGCCACTAAATGGAAATATACTCGGACCGCTTCTGATGGATGGATCCGACGAAATGCTTGAAATCCACACGATACAGACCCCCGCAATGCCATTTGGAACACAGAACTGGAATAGACAACCTCGAAACCCGAATGATGTAGACCTTCGCCACGCTTATAGGACCGCAAAATCATGGACTAGATTAATTAAAACCAAACCGTCCGAGTACACCCGGGATAAGGTGCCCTTCCATGGCTCAGAGAAGGAAATGTCTCCCTGCCAATATGGATTGTAGCGCCATGAATTACATTTGTATTTTCTACTCTTAAGCAATACGGCCTTTTTGGACCGTTACTCCTGAATAAAAAATAAAAAAAAAAATTATTATAAATTATTATATTTATGAATTTATGAAATTATGAATTTATGAATATAAAAAATGCATTCTGCCACACACCTAACATAATTTCTCATTATTTACCTTCCTGATCCGAAACACTTAACCAGGGTTTTGGGAAGAGGCATATTTTTTACATTTATTTCTTAGCAAATGTAAGTGTTTGTCAATGGTACAAACACTAACACCCCTTCCTGTCCCGTCTCCACTGCAGCTACCTTGCACATCAGGCTACTGCTGGCGTAGTGTTGTAGTTTACCCTTATTCAAATCTACCATGTTGGCAGAGTAAATATTCGCCTCCGTTGAAAGGCAAGGTTCCGTAAAGGCAAGCACCTGTTTGAAAAAACGCGTACTATAGCACGGTAACGTCCTTGCCCGTCTTTGTGGTCATTTCGTAACGGACCACCTCGCCCGAGTTGGTCATAAACCATTGATCGCGTAAGTTTTTTCGCAACGCGAAGCCCTGCCGCACGGTCGTTATGGTGTCGACACCAACCGTGCGCACCGATGGTTCGTCCACCGGTTTGTTTTGCTGACGCTTGGCAACAATGACGTGTTGCAGTTCCAGCAAACGATGGACCGCTTGAACTAGGCTGTGCCTTCCGGAATGCACCATCCTTTGAGGTCATACAAAAATGTCTCAAAAATGAACGCCGATAAGTTTTTTAGTCCATCGATCCTGCAAACGTCATTGTAAACGTGCAGCAAGTTATGCACGTTGCTATTCATGAGAACTAGGCTGTACAGATCGCCATAGGCTGCCACAAACCTATGTTTTGTGTCGGATGCACGGGGATTAAAAAAATTCGAAACAAACAAGACTTAAAGGCATCGACACAAATTATTATAAAACTTTATTCCCTATTCCTATACTAATGCTATAACGGGCCCGTTTATCCTAACCTAGCTCTACCGCACGAATGTGTCTGCTCTCTCTCTCTTCGCTCCCTTATCCTCCTCTTTTGCTTCTCTGGTCAGCGACCCGGGAACTCACGCACATCCTTTCACGCACACATCATACGACAGCCGTCGACTGCTGTCGGTGAGTGGCGCGTCCCGGTGGACAGACTGCGTAGTCAGGTTGGACCACAATACTATGCAAATATGAGTCAGCCAGTTCCCATTTAGTGCGATGGTATGTGGTGGACATAAACGTCACAGCCATCATCAACAACATGAAGTGTTGGTACGCTTCATCGTAAAGCTTATCCTTCAGAACAACGAAACCGGCAACCAGCAGAAACATCCTATACTCGGAAGCTTTCCAGAGATGGATTATCGCAGGTCACGCAATTTAACAGACGCCGTTGGTAATCTTAGGGCAGCCTTAACAGACGCCGACACTTCACGTTACTGGCGACATGGCAAATAACAAGGTACGCCAAGAAAGCCATTTATCCACAAATGTAGCAACTTTGCCTCTACGCCCTTGTATATTAGGTGCATGTCTTCGGCTAACACAACATCGTCAACGAAATCGCAATCTAACAGACTGGTAAAGGGCGTAGGGTTGTTGACATGTGTTGGATATTTGTCGTCACAAAAATCCTTGTGGTTCCGAGGCGGGCATTGTTCACCATACCGGAAGTACATCCGGTGTCCTTCCAATTCGCCAACGATTGTGCACTTCATGCAGGCGCTGGACGCATTATGCAGTTTAACACCTGAAAAAAAATATTAAGAAAAAAATTAGAAATAATTCGTTTCACCGCAAACAACTGTAAATGAAAAGTGGAAAAACGCATAACGTATTTTAGCCGCTCCAGTCGCTAACCCGTTGCAAAAGCATCTCGTTACAACGGTTTAGTCGTAATAAAAGCTTTCACTGTATATAGTGCACTTTATCAACATACCCTTAATAAATGCACGTGTCGGATCTGCAATCGTTGAACGCGCTTCCACCTAGTAAGTGCGGGATTTAATTTTCAGACCTGTCACATACAGTCTGTTGATTTCGTCCACAGACGGCTGCAAAAACTCCTTGGCGAATAACGGTTTTGATTCGCCACAAAATATTGCAACCGTCATTACAGGAGTATTTGGCACGTTATGAACCTGCATGAGAATCGGAAAAATTGGGTCCGACTGCTCTTGTACAGAGGTAGGCCAACTCAAGCTCCACTATGTTCAACTCAAGCTCCTCCTAGGTTGGCTGACAATCGCTGGAATAGAAAAAAAAGATGAGTACATGACCACGAGCACTGTGAGTTTACTGGGATTTTAAACATTCTTACCGGAAATATAATAGCAGGTATTTTTCCACACCCTTGTACCACAACTGAGCCAGTCTCATGGTACAGTCGTCAACTCGTACGACTTAACAACATGCCCGTCATGGGTTCAAGCCCCAAATAGACCGGGCTGCCATACGTAGGATTGACTGTCCCCTACAAACAAAGAGCGGGATATTTTATCATGGTGTGTGTAAAAACCTAGAGTTAAGCGGAGAAACGGTGTGAAATACAAGGATGCGAGAACGCGTTTTGGTTTCTATACAGTTTTGACACTAACAAGTTACAAATGTGTAAATGTGTGCGTTTACATTCCGCCAGCGCGCTCAGTTTGATCTGCTCGCAGCGCTGTGCTTATATCGGTGTCTCGCTCGCACTGCTGAACCGAAAGTTCCTCTGTGTTCTCTTCTTCTTGCTACCACACGAAATCGTCAGTACAGCTCAAGAATCCGCAGCGAGCAGCCGCACGTGTGTCAGCCTCCTGGACGCTTTGTGTTATAATTTTGTGAAGTGTTCAAGTCTTGTGCGCATTGAAATGAAGCTGCGCGAATGATTCGTAATGCATATTACATCGTGCAGCTTCATTTCGTACCTTTTTTACAGAAATCAACGTGTTCAACAGGATCTACGCAAATATTTGGCCACTTCAACTTTTGCATCGATGGAGCGATCGATTTTATTTTAGTTAAATATTGTGTATAAAGTTCTGTAAATGTGTGAAATCGTGTAAAGTTATGTAAATGTTTCAATAAAGTGATGAAAAAAAGATCTACGCGTGTTGTTTAGCTTTAGAAAACAAAAAAATACGCAGCAAGTGTGAGCGATCGCTGAACGAAAGAAACGCACACAGTGCAACACGAAAGAAACTAACACAAGCACACGAAAGGATGCTCGCGCATGGGTGCGAATATGAATTATGAATACGAATATGCGCGATGCCATCACCACTCAAGAAAGATTGCTAATATTGCTTCACTATATAGCTACAGGCCATACCTTCAGTAGCTTGCAATTTTTATTTCGGGTTGGTATGATTAGCACGGCGTAAAAACGGAAAATAATACATTTTTTTAATTTTATTTCAGGTGTCTCGTCCTTCGATTAGCAGAATTGTGAAAGAGACGAGTCTTTGCCTAAATAAAGTGTTACGTACCTATTTGAAGGCATGCGTTTGAATATTGTTTGATGTATTAAAAAGTTCATGTTTTATTATATTGTGATTCATGAGTGATTCATGTCATCATACAACTCAAGTTAAACTGATTATTCAATTATGTTTTAAATTATATTTTTTATTTTAATTCAGTTCAAAACATAAACACTACCTTAAGGCTACAATAAAAATTCAAAGCCTGAACTAAAACAAAATTGTATATAAACCCTATCCTATCCAAATGCTATACTATATGCTAACTATTTACAAGACTATCTACTATCTAACTAACTATTAACTAACTATATACAACTATTTACATAATACTCAGGGCGGATCCCCATCGCGACGGTTGGCCCGATTAGCAAACACAAACTCCTCGGCATCTAGCATGTTTCGCTGAATCTTTGAGGTCACAACACGCTGTTCCTCTGGCGTGAACCTCGTCAGGAATTCAGCGACCCAGCGGCCAAATACATTCTCCGAGAAGTTTGCATTGGCCATCGTGGCCTCCGCCACGCGTGTGAGGGCCTCGCTCATACGAAGCCCCTCGTCGCTAGGGGTTCGTCGAAGACGCCGTCCTTGCCGAGGATGGGATAGGTTTTGTATGGGAGAGGCTTGGGAAGGACGGGAGACTTGATGAGGAAAGGATACCTGAGAAGGGTAGGGAAGGGGAGAATTTCGGGAGGGTGTAGGATGACGGATTGGTTGATGGAGGTTATTATTATTATTATTAATTTAATCTTCAACGGGTCGTATGGCCTAATAAGGATGTAACAGTTCATAAAAAAAAAATACATAACAAAAACAATATTTGCATCGCAATTCACTGCGGCCACGGCAAAAGCCAGGGACGTTCCTTGAAGCACTGAGTCGAGATGTCGAAGTCGAAGCAATCCGAGACAGTATTGAAGACAGCCGACATGCGGAACATATGGTCAGTCCGACCAGCGCTGGAACGGGGTTGAGCGAGCCGTAGATTTTCTCTAGACCTAAGGGATTCGGGATGGTGCATAGATATCGACTCGATGCAACAAAGGCGATGAGTCGATAGAGCCATTTAGCAATCCAGCGATGAAAGAACACTGTGCATTGCGTCTTCTAACCGAAAGAGGTTCAAGGCCTAGAAGACGGCACCGCGCAGCATACGGAGGAAGATTATTGCGATCCTGCCAGGGAAGTAGGCGTAAGGCATATCACGTGAGTTTACGTTGAATCGCCTCAAGTCGAAGAATTGAAGAATCAGTAGTTGGTCTCCAGACTACGCACGAATATTCCAGAACCGAACGAACGATACAGTTGTAGATAGTTTTGATGCACATGGGGTTGCGGAATTCATTAGTTGTGCGTATAACCACGCCAAGTAATTGATTTCCTCTGGCTACAACGTCATCGATATGCTGTTTAAAGTTCAAACTAGAGTCAAGCAGAACGCCCAGGTCTTTGGCATGATTTTTTCGATTAACTGCAGTGTCGTCCATGAAGTAAGTACCAGTGACTGGGCTCCTGCATCGACTAAAAGACACACAGTAGCATTTCTCGATGCAGATAGTCAGTCCATTACGCTTGCACCACGAACAGAAGATTTCGATGCAGTCTTGCAGGGATGTACAATCACCTGTGCTGTGAATAGGCGCAAAAATTTTTGCATCGTCGGCAAACAGATTAACACTGTCGGTAGGTAAAGCGAGGGTAACATCGTTGATGAACAATATGAAGAGAAGCGGGCCAATATTGCTTCCTTGTGGCACACCCGAGCTGCTGACTATTTCTTTGGACATGTGCTTATCAATTTTCACGATGTATGTACGATTAATTAGGTAAGACTTAAGCCACTGTACGAGCGAGCAGGGAAATCCTAGCTTATCGAGTTTAGCGAGAAGAATTGCGTGCGGAAGAGAGTCGAGTGCTGCTTTCAGATCTGTGTAAATTGCATCGACTTGAGCTCCGGCATCAATTTGACTAGTGCAATAGGTTACAAATTCAACCAGGTACGTGGTAGTCGACTTTTTTGGCACGAATCCATGTTGATACGGGCTAAGGTAGCTGCGGCATGCATATAGCAGATTTTTGTATATCACTAGTTCGAACACCTTGGCAATGGCACACAAGGATGTAATACCCCGGTAGTTGATGGCATCTGTCCTGTCGCCTTTTTTGTAAATAGGAACCATCCAAGATTTCCTCCATGTTTTGGGAAAGTAGCCATTGGCTAGCGATGCATTGAGCATTTTTGCAAGGATAGGTGCTACTGTCGTTTGACAGCGTTTCAGCACGGTAGAAGGAATTTCGTCGGGTCCAGGAGCGAAGGAAGGCTTTAGTTGCGCTAGGGCAGATAAAACGATCTCACTGTCGATGAAAGGAGTGCTCATGTTAATTGCGCCAGCCGGAGTGTTGACGAGAGCAGCATCAATGGTATCGGTATCATTCATGGCCGGTGAAAAGCAATCTGCGAAGCGATCCGCGAAGAGATTGCACATTTCATTAGTGTTGACACTTGTTGCTCCTTTGCACGTAATAGATTTCGGTGTATGCGTGGATTTTGTTTTGCTCTTGTAGAAGCGCCAAAACGAGTCAGGCCACCTGCAGAGGTTACGTTGAATATTACTCAAATATGTGCCATATCGAAACCTGTTATAGCTGCAGTATAAAGAGTGCGTGTCAAAGTAAATCGAGCGAGATCTTTGGCAGCGGCGCGTTTGGTAATGACGATAAGCAGCTCTTTTTACACGTTTGAGTCTTTGGGGGTCCTTTGGAGGTTATACGAAAGCGGATTGAGAGCACGTGTGGAATTCGGATTGATGGACACGACTTGTTCGGTTGGAGTTCAGAGTATAAGAGAGAGCATTTTTATTCCGGTTGTCCTAACGAGCTACATAAGGACGATTCCTTATGCGCTCCGTTTATGGCCACGAGTTGGGCTGTTCGTGCTACTGTCGAGCAGTTTCCTAACTTTCTGTTTCCTGCTATCGAGCAGTTCCCTACATCACTCCCCCCTTTAGGAAAAAAATCACGGTTTATTTATAGTTCAGCCGAATCGAGTGGTGTACGGTTTTTCGGCGGGGACTGTCGCAGTACATTCTGAGAGAGGATCTTCTAGCGCGGTTGGTTTATCCGGTTTGTCTATGTGTGCGGCTTTTACGCGATCGATCGACACTTCGACGTTCCGTCCTCTAACACTAATGACGAAAGTTTTTAGTTTTTTAAACGATTTTAAACGGTCCGTCGTACGGAGGTGTTAGTGATGGGCGCACGGAATCTACACGGAGCCACACATGCGTGCAGGATTGGAGCTGTGGTTGTGCATATGGTTGGGCTTTGTTGTGGTGCTGCGTTTGGGTTGCTTTAATCTGACTCATGATTTGCTTCAGGCTTTCGACGTATTCAGGAGTGACTTTGGCTACAGTTTTGCTTGTGTCAAAGAACTCGCCGGGTAAACGCAACGTTGTTCCGTACGTTAGCTCAGCCACGGTTGAGCCGATATCTTTTTTAAGAGATGACCGTAAGCCTAGTAGAACGAGAGGCAGTGCGTCGGTCCATCGTTTACGGTTGTGGCACATAATTGCGGATTTTAGTTGTCGGTGCACTCTTTCTATTTGCCCATTAGCTTGCGGATGATATGGTGTTGTACGCAAGTGATCTATTCCTAACGTTTCAAAAATTCGTTTGAATAAATCCGAATCGAATTGCCTGCCTTGATCGGTTGTGACTTTAGAAGGCACGCCAAATCTCGCTACCCAGTGCGTAACGAAAGCTTTTGCCACGGTTTCTGCGGTCATATTCGCTAGTGGAATCGCCTCTGGCCACCGAGTGAATTTGTCTATCATTGTTAGACAGTAAAGATTCCCTTCTGATGGTGGAAGTGGCCCAATTAAATCGATGTGCACGTGATAAAATCGGTGGTCTGGTACGTTTATGTGATTTATCGGCGTGTGATTGTGGCGAATTATTTTTGTTTTTTGGCATGCTAGGCAGTGTGTTACGAAGTGCTTGCAATCTTTCCGAATAGAAGGCCTAACGAATCTTTCGGAAACCAAATGAGTGGTGGCTCGTATTCCCGGGTGTGATGTGTTATGCAGTTTCTCTATAATTTGGTTCCTGAAGTGCAAGGGTACGAATGGCCTTATGTTTGCAGTGGAAGTGTTGCAAAAAAGTGTTGTTTTTGTTCCAGGCATTATTAGCTCTTTCAGTGCTTATGTTGAGTTTGCAGGTGCTTGTTTCATGTATTGTATCGTTTCAGTGTCAGTGCGATGAAGCTTCGCCATGTGTTCGTAATCGATCGTATCAGTGTTAATCGCGTCAACCCGACTAAGCATGTCTGCGATTTTGTTCTGTTCACCAGAAACGTGACGAATGTCTGTGGTAAACTCGCTGATGAAACAGAGTCGGCGCTGTTGTGTAGGATTTACTCTTTCCGGGCGTTGTTGAAACGCGGTTTCTAGTGGTTTGTGGTCAGTGTACACACAAAATTCTCGTGCCTCTAGCAAATCTTTAAAGTAGCGTATGGATTCGTATATGGCATACAATTCTCTGTCGTACGTACTGGCTTTCTGTAGGCAAGGAGAAAGACATTTGGAGAAAAATGCTAGAGGCTCTGGACCCTCTTTGCCGATCTGTTGTAGTACGTCGCCAATAGCATGATTCGATGCGTCTACATTTAGAGCGAGCTTAGCATGCGGTGAAGGATGCGCAAGGATTGCGGCGTTTGCCAGATCTTCTTTGCATTTCGTAAAGTCTGCGTCTGCTTCATCATTCCAGACTAGCTTTGTTGTATCGTTCTTCTTATTTCCCTTTGTAAATTTTTGCAAAACGTTTTGTTTGTGTGCGGCGTGTGCCATGAATCGGCGATAAAAGTTAATTGCGCCGAGAAATCGTTTAAGCTGTTTAGCTATCGTCGGCTTAGGGAAATCGATTATGGTTTGAACTTTTTCTTTTTTTGGACTTATGCCTTCGGCAGTTATGCAATGCCCTAGGAAATTCACACAAGATTGTATAATTTGGCAATTTTCTGCGTTGATCGCTAAGTCATTGTCGCGTAAGCGTTGGAAAACAGTTCTCAGGTGAGCTTTGTGTATTTCGGCATTTTTCGATGCGATACATATGTCGTCAATGTATGGGAAAACAAAGTCTAAGTCCCCGCTGCGCAAAGCGATCGAAAACTTCTCAAACTCAAACTGCAAACATATTTCACAACCCATGGCTGTGAAATATTATGCATTCAAACTTCCCGCTGCACAAAGCGATCGAAAACTTCTCAAACTGAAACTGCAAACATATTTCACAGCCCATGGATGTGAAATATTTCGCATTCAAAATTGTTGCAAATTTATACATGAAATATTTCGAAATTTTCCGCGCTGAAATTTTTGGATTGAAATATTTCTTCGATCGAAATCCAAGCGTTTTCCCAGACATTTCTGCACGCTTTTTCGATCGCTTTTGGCGGAAAGCGATCGAAAATCCGAGCTACAAAACTGCTCGATTTTGTCGTGCGGGTTCCTTAAACCTTATTTTTTAACCATGTGCAACGGGCTTGCCCAGTTGCTTTTTGACGGTCGACAGATACCCTGCTTCACGAGGAAATGAAACTCAGCTTTAGCCTCCTTCAATTTGTCAAAAGGCAACCTGCGCGGGCGACTGAATACTGCTGGGCCCGTTGTTAAATCTGATGCTCGACCTTGTGGCAAGGTTTTTTCAACTGGTTTAGCTTGGTGATATCGCTGTACTCATGCAATATTGGGACGAATGGATTTTGGGTCGAGAAAGCTTTAATGGTAGGTGTATCAGCTGTATTTATGTTGAGAATCTCGCTTTTCGTTCTATTGTCTACTAATCTCTTTTTTTTGTCACGTCGACGAGCAAATCAAAATGGCCGAGAAAATCTGCACCGATGATTGGGCTGCCCACATCGGCGATTACAAACTCCCACGTGAACTTTCGTGCTAACCCAAGGTCAACAGTTAAACGTTTTGTGCCGAAAGTTGCTATCGTAGTGTTATTCGCGGCAAATAGTTTGCGTTTGTTTGCGTGTAACCGTTCACGCCTAGTAGGGGGAATAAACGATAGTTCGGCGCCTGTATCGATCAAGTATCGATTGTACGAACTATTGTCCACTAAGTGAATTCTTTGAATATGTACGGGCGCTTCGGGGAGTGTATGATTCGGAGTGTTACCATGAGTGTGCTTTGGAGTGTTACCGGGGAAGTGATTAGTGTGACCTTTCTTCTTAATAATAAATGTGTTCCAATTATTTGTGTTGAGCGGTTTTTTCGGTTTACATAGTGTCTCGAAAGAAAATGTTACGCGTTTGCGGGTGGCACTACTTACGGTTTGTTCCTGGCTTGAACCGGTATGCCTTCTTCGAAAAAAATGCACTGGATGGTGCTGTCGCCTTCCTTCTCTTTCTCGCATTTCTCCGCTTTCGCTCCGTGCCGGTAGTGATACCAGCAAATCCATCTGCGGGACGAGGACGGCTTCCGATGATCACGTGATGAGTGCGTAGGTCGTTGTCCTTTCCTGTCCCTTGACCTTGATGTGTAGCGGGAACGGGATGTGTGATGAGCTGCGCGTCGATCGACCGAGAGAACTTCGTCCAGTCTCCGAGAGAGTTGCTCGATCCGTTCTTCGAGTGCTGCGATATCCGATGATGTTCTCGGTGTGTGATGCGTGTGGGAGGCCTCTCTTCGTACAGGTGCAATCTCCGTGCGTGGTGCCTCCATGATTTTGTCAGCCACGATCGCCTGCTCGTCGAGTGTAGCGGAGGGCAAGGCGGAAACGATGGACCGCATTGTGTTGGGTAGTGCACGAAGCCAGATGTTAAGAAAGACGCTGTCGGAGCATCCTTCTCCGCCCAATCTTCGCATCTCGGAGAGCAGCATGCTGGGCTTGTGGTCGCCCAGCGAAACACCGGAAAGGAGGTTGGTTAGCCGCTGGTATTCCGAGGGTTGAAAATACTCCAGTACGGCGTTTTTCATCGTGATGTAACGATTATTCTCACTTTTGTTACACTTTGCAATGGCAGTGTAAACGTATTTGGCTCGGTTGCCGAGCGCCACGATGACCGTATTGAATTTCTGCTTGTCCGATTTTACGTCGTTGACGTTGAAAGCCGCTTCCAGGCAGAGGAACCATGTGTCCACATCATCCACATCGAAATTAGGAAAACTGATTTTTGAAACCACATGCCTTTCCTCGTGCTCCGCTTTGATGTGTGCCGGTGGCGCGTGGGGAGTCGTCTTCGGCGCGATGGGGGCACTTCCTTCGGGATTCATCTCGTACAGCGGTCGCGAGCACTTTTATTGTATAAACGTTCGCGGACAGGTTAAAAACGAGGTGCTGTGGACCAGCTTTTGCTACGCTGATTGAAATCGCCAATAACAAACAGCAGATCCGAAGGCTTCAGTGTGAGAGTGAAGCCGCTGATACAATCATGTAGAGAGCGAAGAGTCGATATCTCGGAGCTAAGCTGAGGTGGAATGTATACTGCCATGACGTACAGATGTGCGTTATTGCAGGCGACGCGCACACAAATATACTCGAGAGAGCGATCACGGGAAGGTAGTTCTATCGACTCATATGCGTTAGAAACGGCTAGGTTTAGGTTGGAGGATGGCTGGGACTGAAGCGATTCGCTGGGACTGAAGGATTGGATGGAAAAAGGGTTTGTAGGGTCGGGACTAAGGGAAGAAGAAGGTGGATCATACTCAATGTATGTGTGATCGGCAAGGATCCGGGATCGTGCAACGACCGAACCCGTTGTGACGAGGGAGTTCAGAGCGAGGCCCTCATCTTCCTATGATTGTTAGAATGCGCTTTCTTAATTTAAAAAGTAGCACCGAAAATCTCATGAAAAGCAAGCGAAAACATCTAAATCAACATGAAAAAAGCAAAAAAAAGAGAAAAATATTGAACTAGTCTGTACATTACCTATTCTCATGAAAATCAATCAATGAGACTGTTGGAAACTCGTGAGTGCCCAACAATTTGCCAGGTCACAGCGCGAGAGAAGAAATGGAAAGATGAAGAAAGAGTGTGAGGGAAGTCAAGCGAGCGAGAGGAAAGAGAGGGAAAACGATAAGTTTGGCGATAAAAAGGTACGATGCGCCTGCACTCGCCCTTTTAGTTGAAAACGGAAATATGTAACAGTGGACTAATTTTTTGATTCACCATCAGCACAATAAAAAATAAGTGTTATCTAAAAAAAAATCCACACCGTTTTCAACAGAGACATTTCATTAATTTGTTTTATTTTTGTTGTGTTTGTGCCGATAATATTTATTTAATTACAGCAATTATACGCAGTACGCGATACTCGATATACGCGAATTCGCAGTACGCGATTCCTCTAAATTTGACAGTTCCATATGTTTTTTGCAAATATTTTAATTCTTGAAATAGTTTATGCTCTTATTGAATTTCCTTAATGTTCTTAAAGCATTTTGCATTGAATTTTTGCTAAAGATATCTGTTTAACAACAAAACACTTTAATGCTAAACTCTGTGGCGATATTTTTCAACCCTCGAACCAGTAGTGTAAACTATTTTTCAACAGGAATCCGCTATTCGCGAAAACTCGAGACACGCTATTGTGCTCGGTCCCATACGATAGCGTATATCGGATAATGACTGTATTTATTAAACTATTCACTAAATAGTTGGTTTATGTAAATTATTTTTGTATCTATTTATTTGTTGATTAATTAATTGAATAATTAATGAGTTTATAAATTAGGGGCCCAAACGTCATCCTCTGACAGTTGAGAGTGAAGCGAGGTGATGCAACCCGATGACAGTTGTGATGTCAAATGGTTAAAATAAACCGGTTCAATTGCCGCTTGAAAACTGAAGAAGCCAAACGTTTTCTGAATGAAAAATGTGAAGTGAGAATTTAGCTACGTTTACAAATTTATTTATTAATTTATTTATTCATTTGATTGTTAGTATAATCAAATTGTTGGTAGTCGCATACATAGATTTTCCTTGTATTTTATCCAGTAAACAGACTACATTTTTTTATTCTGAAGGCTACCATATGTGATACTTATTTATTAATCTTTATTATGTAGTAATCTGCAACCATTTCTGATATTTTCTTTGCTAGTTTGTATTTGGCCACCGGTTTTTGATTTAATGTTTCTGTTGGCACGATATATACCACATACGTTCGAAACAGTATAGTTATTTGTAAACATCTATCTGTCAAGATCAGATAGATCTTTAACCTACTTTACCCGACAGATGGCGTACTAGATACATAAGCTCAGTAATATCACCAAAAAAACCAAAAGAAAAGAAAGTTCAGAGGAGAAAGAGCCCAAATAGCCAGAATTGCTTAAGCAGCTCATTTTGGTACGCTAAAGATCGCTGCTCTAATTCGCCTTTTGCAGTAGATAAACAGCATCAAAGTTCTATGTGGGTCTTTCAAACAGCGCCTAAGCAGCTTCCTTATGCCACGATGCCAGGGATTATTTTTCTTTGTGTTTTATTTTCAAGCAAGCGTTATCGATGAAATAAACAACAAGATTTGTTTCGTTTAAACACATATGTATTTTTTATAATCTTTTGTATTGATGAATCACATAAAATTTTACACAATTTACTGATAATTCACAATCATTTCCCTCAATATTCATTCTTCAATTAACGAATCTAACTTGTGCAGCAGCAATGAGATTATTGCCGGCGTCCGTCTTTGACACTTTGACTAGAGCCACCTTGAACCGATGTCATGCATTAAAAAGCTATAAAGTTCCACCAAGTTCAGAACCGTTTCTTAACAAGCCTTCAAGTTCCATCGTGAACCCTACACATAGTGCTAATCAGCCGCAAAGTTCAAAAGAGTACCATGTGCCTGTTAAAAAGCTCCATAGTTCCGCAAAGTACCGTCTATCTCTTAATCAGCCACAAAGTACGACATTGGAACGATTTTTCGTTAAACAGCCCTAAATCAGCTATAAAGTACGAGCTGGCTATTTGGGAGTAGACTTGTGTGATATATTAACAGAGGAGGAAGTCTTTATGGTCATCGAAGGCACAAAGGAAAACCCAGTCAAAGACAAAAGCCCATTCCTCATGCAGAAGCGTTTGGAAGCCGCATTAGAAGATCGACTAAAAAAAAAAAAAAACGGCCGTCTGTTAGTATTAGTGAAAAGCAAACGCCAGGCTGATAAACTAGCGAAATACAACCTAAACCTAGGCAATACAATGGTTTACGAGCATGAAACCCTCAATACATAGGAAGGTGTAATAAGGTGTGATGCAGTAATGGCGACGACAGAACAGGAGCTTGTAGAGGGACTAAAGGAAGTCAAAGTAAAGGAGGCTTACATCGTCAATCGAAAAGATAAGGACGGCAAATACGTTAACACAAGAACAGCAATACTAACGTTCAACAAAAAAGTAATACCGAGACGTGTGAACTAGACATGGGCAAAATGATTCTTTGCGACGATTCGAGCGAGCTGGCTCTTTTGCTTACTGCGAATGATGAGCGAGCGGTGATTCGTCCGCTCGCGCTAGCCATACCTTTAATTGGACAGGAGATATAGGTGATATTTTTCGTGAGGTATTGCTTAATTAATGCAAGTTGTTCTCGAATAATAGAGTACAGAGTTAATGGTGAGAAAAAATCAATACACAAAAATACACATTTTTTACATCTTCAGTGGGAGCAAAACAATCACTAATGAGTTTCCATTTCATTAATTGTGCTCACCTTTTTTTCATCCGTGGCATTAATGAAATAATGATCTTTTTAGCAGGAATGAAATAATAATCAAGCAGGAAGAAAAACAAAATGTCACTCTGTGAACGAATGTTACTCAAATCATTATTATAGTGAGTCTTTAAGCTATAAGGCAAAGCCGTCCTCCTGTATAAAAAAAGATATAGCGTAAGGCAATTGAAATACTTTTTTTTCTATTACAAAACAACTGACATTCTTTATCGTAATAACTGGTTTCCTGCAGCGAATACAGCGAAGAAATTCAGACTAAGCGCGAGCGCACTGCCTATCCAAAATCCATGCAAAAAAACAGCCTAGCTCGCGAGCACGCTGCCCATCCAAAATACGTAGCGAGAAGAACAGGGTAGCTCGCGAGCGACCGGTTGGCCCAAAATCCATTCATTAAAAAAACAGCCCAGCTCGCGAGCGTCAACATGCATAGTGAGAGGATCAAGCTATCTCGTGAGCGCGCTGCCTGGACAAAATACGTAGTGAGAAGAAAAGGGGCGCTCTCGAGCTACTTTGTTCTTCTCGCTACGTATTTTGGATGGGCAGTGCGCTCGCGAGCTACCCTGTTTTTCTGCATGGATTTTGGATAGGCAGTGCGCTCGCGAGCTACCCTGTTTTTTTCTGCATGGATTTTGGATAGGCAGTGCGGTCGCGAGCTAGGCAGTTTTTTCTGCATGGATTTTAAGTATACAGGCCGCTCGCGAGCTACCCTGATCTTCTCGCTACGTATTTTGGACAAGCAGTGCGGTTGCAAGCCAGGCTGTTTTTTCTGTTTTTGTGTTTTCTCTGTGTTTTGCACATACGATGTGCTCGCGCTCTACGATGTTTTATACGTGTGTTTTGAATAGGCAGTGTGGGTCGACGACAGTAGCTTGTGATGTTTTTTTTTTTTCAATAAAACGTCAATTTGAGTTTTAGCCCAAATGACAATCGGACAGCATCTCACTATAGCAAGCTCGATGACAGCTTGACGTTTTCATACTGAGACGCTGCCTTCGGCTGCCTCCTCCATACTGAGCGAGCATTGTCTTCCTCATTGCCATGGTGAGCTGTAGAAGTTTGTATGGTGAGCATTCTGACTAGCGCCAAATTTTCTCATGAGACGATCTGGCGCGCCCCGTCGATTCGATGAGATGCCTTACCACATGATCGTGAGGTCGGATTTTGGATCGGCGGCCGATCTTGCTCATGTGAGTTGAACTGCGTATTGTTTAGTGAGGGCGCCTTGTGTGGCTGTGTGATGTGTGTGGATATGTGATGATTCGCGAGACACCATAAAGTGTTTTGTTTGTAAGAAAGGTGTTGTGTTGAAGTGAAAATTAATGCAGTTTCGTGTTCCGTTTTTGTGGTAATGAAACAATTAATAAACAATCAAATGATCTATTTTACCGATGCGAAAATGTTTGCAGAGATATTCGTGTTATCCCGAACGTAGGAATAAGAAGACAAGCGGCAGGCAAAAAGCATGCGTTGGCAAAGTGCAACATCCCTAAAACCAGATAAGTATAACAAATTATTATTAAAAATAGTGCAAGTGTTAAGAAAAAGAAATTATAGAAGGATTAAAAATTTATGTTTTACAGTCATATTGTTTCATACCGTTCCAAATCAGATATTTGAAGAGATAACACGGCTAAAAAAGCAGAGCAATTATGGAAAGACGGCATTCGCTTTCCCAATTAAGCTACCCATACAATTATATTGGTGTGCAAGCAACTATAAAGGATATGTTCTAGTGCAGGTAAGAATAAACCTTAAAACTTTTTATCAACTATATGTAAAGTTTTTTTTTATTCAGGAGTAACGGTCCAAAAAGGCCGTATTGCTTAAATATGTAAAGTTATACAGGCGGTCCCCGAGATACACGGTTAATGGGGACCGAAAACGGCCGCAAAATACCGCGTATCTCGAATTTCCGCGTAAGTCGAATCTCGTGATTTCCAGCTGAAATATCACTAATTTTCGTGTAATTTTGCAAGTAAGGGGTGGTTTTAGTCACTTTATGAATTATTTGATATTATTCTGACTGAATATAACTGTTTTAAACCTTTTGAAATAGTTTTTAACATTCGATCAAAACGGAAATTATTTGGCAATTTGCAATTGATGTGTCAAATCAGTACAATTTGCTCAAAGAATTGTCAAATTTAGAAAACCGCGTATCTCCGAATCCGCGTTTAAGAGGTACCGTGTATTTCGGGGACCGCCTGTATTACTAATACTTTTTGTTTCTTTCCTTCACAGATTATAACTTTCTTTACATAATTCATAACAGACCCGGTATGCTCCCTCTGTTCGATAAATAACTTCATGGCCCCTTCATGGGGGTTCTAAAACGGTAAGATTATCTGAACTATACAATTTCACAATAAATAAATTTTAATATAATTGATGTTAATTATAATTCATATGGTCATTTCAGTGTACTAAAAGGAAAGCAGCTACATGTAGAAAAGATGTCCATGAAACATTCCAACTTTATCACTTTAAGCTGGACATTTCACGTAACAGTTATTTCAATAACTAATTAAAACAGGAACTAGATAGGGTAGCATACTATAGATAGGATAGAAAAGCGTATTAATGACTAAAGCAGGCCTAGACTGACTACAGTTGTTCCACTAAAATAGAAGACAATAGGATAATATAGCGAACTAGGATATTTTAGTGAGAGACCAAGTGACATAAATTTGGTTTTTAATATGAGGAAGATTATAGAGTTAAAGAAAGTTTGAAATAGTTTAGGGCACATGAAATAGTAGCAATTAATAGGCGTTTGCCTTTTATACTTAGACCGTGGAACAATTTTACGATTAAATCATGTTCGCAGCTTTGTCCAAATAGCAAAACCATGAACACGTTATCGTTTCCTACATGAAATGCATATTGAAAGCAATAATAAGTAATCAAATTCTATATTAAAAAATAAATTGAAAAATTCGCAGAGCTGCATTGTGCTCTGCGAAGAGCACATATGTGTTAAAAGAAATCGGATATAATCAATGTAAAACCTACTAAATGTTACCATGTTGTCAAACGCACTTCATTTGCCCAGGCCCATTCCTAGTTAAAGAATCACATTTAATACGAAGACTCGTCATAAGCCGATAGTTATAATAATACACATTAGTCTTAATTATGCGAAACAGTCGAGCGGTTTAAGAAATGCAGGCGTAAAACACATTTTACTGATAATAATATTATACTACTAGGCTAATATACTAGGTTCGCCACATGTATGTTTTACATAATTTTTATACGTTTGACTACATAGTAAAATTAATCAAAATTTATCAAATTTATTTTTTGTCAGAACATTACATCCCTTAAATAATTTTTATTTAATGCTATCGAACAATAAAAAAGTGATTATGATCAAAAACATAGTAAAACAATGAACATTTTCTTTATTTAGCTAAGATAAATTAAAAACACACACATTTTTATTTAACAATCCGCAATGTACCACCAATAATCTGAAACACAAATAAAAACCAATTTTAAGCAGGTCACATTGAATAAAAATAATGTATACACCGAACATCCCAACATTTTGGCTTAATTAAGGCCACGGTTCATTATCTTGTGGTGTGATAACTGTAAAACATAAACAAACACAAACAAAATAAACGCATTAGCACCTTAAAAAACTCGATACACACCTATAAAGCACCACAAATTATTAAACTGCATCCCATTGTACCCCACCGCGTAAAATGCTGTACGAAATTCTACGGCACTACCGTCGTTCATAGAGCGAAGAATTTTGCTGCTTTGTATCTGCATCGCCCTATCGCGCGAGGAACAGCCTATGGACAGCACACCCGGGACGATGAACACCAGCTCATGGATCGAAACCAGCTACACCGCGGATAAATTCAACACAATAAAAGTTTATACAATTCTCCCTTCCACCCACTTTCCACCAGGAACTTCCACACGCGGCACATAATTCACACCGACACACATTACCACACAACACAACACGCTGGTACAGCAGATATGACGTATATGCAGCCATGACCACACGAAACAAAAACGCACATTGAAAGGCGTGAGATTTGGTTTTTTTTTCGATAATTCACTATGGCTACTCACCATGGCTCTCTCACTACTGATTCGCTCACCTCTGAGAAGATCGGATTTTCTATTCAATCCGATCCAAAATCCGATTCTGTCAAAAATTTGACATTTTTTGGCCAATTTTTAGGGGGTCCCATTGTCATTTGGGAGTTTTAACCACAATAAAAATATTTGTTGTTTTTAATTGCGGCTATTTACATTCCGTATAAGCCCAACAGTATTATAGATTTAGATTTTTTTCTCGGAGCAACTAATTTCAAACGATTTTTTTTTTTTTTATGCGAGCGGGCGAATCATATTTTTCTTGAATGAAGAGCGGCGAGCGCTCGCTCATTAATGGGAGCTAGCGAACCTTATGATTCCCGCTCTTCTTGCCCATGTCTAGTGTGAACGTTGGATATTACTACGATGTGTTGGTAGAACAATACTATCCGAAACCGATGGGGTGTATGACATGCCTTCCGTTAGGAAATAAAAAAGATAACTGCCGGGGAACAAAGAAATGCGCAAAATGCGCCGAGGAATACCATGAAAACTGCAATGGAGTCGAACGGTGCATTGAATGTGAAGAAAGCCATAGCACATTGGAAAAAATTGTCCAGTATACTTAGAGGTCAAAATATAAAACATCCAAACAAAAAATAGACTTACTATGAAAGAAGCGAGAGAAATGAGAAGAGCGCAAGTACCAGCGGTACCCAGAAATTACATAAATAAAATGTTCGCACAAATGATTAACAACCAAGCATACACAAAAGTTATACCTCCACCAAAAACAATGGAAAACGAACACAACATAAATATGCAGAACATAACTCCCACATTCACAGACAAGCAGAATAATAAGTAGCACAAAATAATTGCACAAAACTACTGAAATAGATATCATAGAAATAGAAACCAGCGAGGAGGAAATAGCAGCTTTTATGTGCGACGAAATCAATCCTCATTGGCTTCCGAATAAAAGTAAAACAGAAATAAAGCAAAATATCAAACAAACAGACAAATAAACATTAAAAAAAACACTCGCTAATAAAAAGAAAATGGAAATATCAAAATTTTCCCAAAATAATGAACAAAGCTTACGAAATTGCAAGAATGAACTTAGAGAATTCTTAATAAAGGGAAATTTCTCAATGTCTGCATGGATTCAATATAGTAAGACAAGATAGAGAGGATGGATATGGCAAAAAATGCATTATTATTTTTAAAAAAATCATAATTAAAAGAATACCAGAACTACATAGCTGCAAATTTATACAGTTAGCCGGAATAAAACTAACCGAGTTGAATATTAATACAATTTCAATGCCTCGAAGAAAGACGTGTGAATTTGAAGAAACGATAAAACAAATAACAAATTTCGGCAAAAAGAAGATAATTGAAGGAGACTTTAACAGCCATCATTCATATTGCTATGATAAAAAAATAGACAGTTGGGGAAGTTCAGTTATCCGGCGCTACAACCGCTTTGCGGTTGGGCCTGCCTCAGGAGTGTCCAAAACCGCTCACGGTCTCGCGCCTTCGTCTTCTAGTCCGTTATCAGGCCTTAATGGCGGACGCCTCCGTGCCATCTTGCCACCTCAATTTGGGCCTACCACGCCTCCTCTGTCCTTGTGGACGGCCTAAAAAGACTTTACGGGCTGGGTCGTCCGTTTCCATGCGTATAACATGGCCAGCCCACCGGAGCCTGGTGAGCTTTATACGCTGTACGACAGTTAGATCGCCGTACATCTCGTATAGCCCGTCATTATAGCGTCTCATCCATTGTCCTTCCACATATGGGAGCTTCACACAGTCAACCGTACTACTCGGTGGTTTGTCGATCAAAGAGACCGTTTATTCTTTCTTACTTCCTAACTTAACTGTAATTACATCTATGTTCGCTCTAGATAAGTTTAGCTCTAGATAAGCTGCAATTTAGATCGCTTCCGATTAGTTTGATTCCCGATCCCATCTGAATCCCTACACACACATACGGGGCCAAGTATCCTTCTGAGCATCTTGCTCTCGAATGGGGCTAAGAGGGTTTCGTCAGATTTGGACAGTGTCCATGTCTCAGAGGCGTATGTGAGTACTGGTACTATATAGGTACTATATATTCCCAGCTTCGTCCGTCGTGACAGGTTCTTTGAGGTGAACTGCTTTTTCAGGCTGTAGAATGACCGGTTGGCAGCCAGCATCCTTGCGCGCAACTCAGCTTCCATGCTATTGTCGTTGCTGACCTTTGACCCAAGATAGGTGAATTCTGGGACGACTTCAAACGTGCGTTCACCTATCTGTACAACACGCCTACGTAAACGTAAAAAAAAGTAAACAAGTTTAATTAAGATACATACGTTTCGCAAGCTAACAACAATCCTTGTTTTAAAAATCGAAATGATTTTCTCCGAAAATCGAAATCGATCGAAATGAAGAAACAACGGTAGATCTGGCAAAACAGCGCCGACTGCTTCGAAGTGTTTTCGACCCGTTAGAGCTTTCGAACCAAGCGTGAGTTAAGCATGCGGCTCATTTGTGCAAACCGTGTTAAACATATGTGATTGTTCTTTTCAGATTTAAGAAAAATTTTCGTGAATCGAAGGAAATTTTCCTTGACATTCTGGCGGAGATCGAGCCCAAGTTCCCACCGGTTAAGGGAAAGGGGTTTAAGCCAAATGAAATTTTGGCTGCTGCTCTGCGATTTCTAGCTGAAGGCAGCTACCAAAATGGAACAGGTAATGATTACAAAATAACTATTGCCCAACCTACTTTCTCGGTAGCCTTTGCAATGTGCTTGAACGTAATCGAAGAAACTCTTGGGAACAAATGGATCTCTTTAGCGATGAAACCAAATGAGCAACAAGATGCACGACGATACTTCTTCTCAATTTCTGGTGATGTGTGTTGATGGAACACACATAAAAATTATTGCACCAGTGGACGATTACGATCAGCATTATAACCGGAAGGACTATTACAGCATAAACGCGATGATTGTAAGTAAAGCTTTTAGTTTTTTTTGTCTTATGTTGTAAACTTCAATATTATTTTTCTTCGTACCGGCAGATTTGCGACCATCTCATGAAACTTCGGTATGTGAATGCCAAATTCGGAGGAGCCAATCACGATTCACATATTTGGAATGTAAGTGGAATGGACAACTTTTTCGAAACAAACCATCGAAGCGGAGAAACTGCATTCAAGCTACTAGGTAATACATTAAACCATCCTATGGGTATTTGTTTATGTAAATAATCGTTTAAATTCTCACTGGTGATGCTGGATACCCATGCATGTCAAAACCATGGTTAATAACACCAAAACGTAATCCTACTCCAAACACACCAGAAGCTGCCTTTAATAAAAACCATTCTTTAGGTAGAGAAATAGTGGAGCGTGCGATCGGGTTCCTAAAAATAGATTCAGGTGTTTGTTAGGTGCTCGAGAGTTGCACTACACTCCGTTAAAAGCAACTCAAATAACGAACGTATGTTGCATCTTACACAACATGTGTATTGCGTATGGATTGGAAGAGCTAAGCTCAGATGAATAAAAGACAACGCAACTAAGTTAGCGATTGAGTTTTAGTTTTTATTTTTTATTCATCACAAAAGTTCACAAAATGCATCACAGTTCAGCTGATCAATAAAATTAAACATAAACTAACGACTAAAAACTTAAAGATAATGAATTTTTTTAACCAATTGTCAGGCGTTCCATTGCCTCTTTGTTCCATTGCCTGAATGCGCTGCTGTTGCATTCTCTATTGCGCCAGCTACCTTCGTTAGAGCGGCGGTAGATTCTTTTTGCGCCCCTATGTTGCGCTTCAAGAGCTGTAGCAGCTCTTCGTTTTGGCGCAACACCGCTACGATGTTTCTGCGCTTCCGGCTTCGTTTCTGTCGAGCTTTGGTTACCACCGGGTTTTGCTGCTCGTTATTTTCCATCTCACTATTGGGCTGCTCGTGTTCTATGTTTGGCTCGTTATTGTTAATCGCCAACAATTGGTTGTAATTGTTGTTTTTGCTGTCCATCGTGCAAAGCTGATCGCCGAAAGAACGGCCAGAGTTGCCTTCTATTGTGGCCTTTAAGTTGGTCAAGTCAGCAACTCGTTCCTATACGTCGTTTAAGGGCCGTTGATGGAACGGCCCGCCACCAGTAGCTTTATTAAATCGCAGCTTTTTTTTTTTGACCGCACATTTATAATCGAACCATACCTGTAAAACCAGACATCGAAAATTAAAAGCAAAATGTATATAAGTATTGTTGCTCTTTTAATCTTACCCGCTTCCACGTTGCACCCGTTCGAATTGGCGGTCCTTGGGCGTTAAGATGCTCGGCCATCGCTTCCCAAAAAGCGGTCTGATCACCCTTGAACATCCCTCTAGCGATGTCGGGGACATCTTCCAACTTGTCGACCATTTTTTGGTACTGCATTCTGGTTGTGCGGGCGTCTTTGTTATTCCTAAAAGTGTATGCAGTATTAGATGTGTTAATAACATTTGCTTATGCTGTTGGTTGTTGAAGCAGTCACTCACTGAAGAAGTTGCTGGAATCCATTGCTGTTGAACGCAAACCGGGTGCGCGAGCCCTTCATCTTTCGACTACCATCGAACAACAGCAGAGGAAGGAAATACCAGCAGCTTCTTAAGCCGAAACAGCAGCACGTTACCAATATCTCCAGCATATCGCCATTGGTATGGATATGGCGGTACACATGTTTTTGTTTAAAATGATCAAATTTGATTATTTCTGAAATGAAATACTTACGTTTTGTCGTGAAAGCAAATACAAAAACTCTGACCGACACAACACAACAACAAACAATCTGAGATTGGCGCCTTTCCGTGACAAAAAGCTGACGGAAAGCTGTTTGACAGTTTTGGATTTCCGTTTGTGTTTCATAATACATATCTTGGCAGTGTGCTTGTGAGTTTGTGTTTCGTTAAATTTTATTTTTCCAACACACAACACAAACGGATGTCATAATACAAATCTTCCGATTTTGACAACTTGTCTTTACAATTTGTGTTTAATAATCGGGCCTCATGGCTGTGAAATATTTCGCATTCAAACTTCATACCTTGCTACGACATCATACCTTGCTGCACCGTGGCCAAAACACATATCTAGAGGTGCACTACAAGCGCACTACCTCTAAAAACAATCAGCGATTTTCCGCATCCGGCCCGTGACGGTCTACAACAATGGAAGAGCCGTAGATGCTGTAGCTATCCTGGACGAGAGATCATCGGTTTCCCTATTGGAAGCGGTCCAGGCTCTACAATTGGGCCTCGACGAAAAGGCAGATCCATTGGAGCTTTGTTGGACGTCCAACATGACCCGGAAAGAAGAAACGTCTCATCGCGTGAGCTTCCAGATATCAGCGAAGGGGGTAGGGCGGTGGCGCTACAACATAGCGGCCGCCTACACTATAAACAAGCTAAGTCTCCCGTCTTCTTCTTCTTCTATTTGGCGTAACGTCCTACGCGGACATGCCGGCCAACACAGGTTTTCGACACTTAATTCATTACCACGTAGCCGGATAGTCAATCTGGTATGATATAGTCATACGCAGGTGGACCTGCGAACGTTCAAGATATCCAGGACGGTGATGAAATTGGAGCGCTGGAATGTGCGCATTATGAGGAAAATGATAGTGACGATCATGTCATCGATTATCTCATGGAAATTTCAGATGGAGAGGAAGCATTGGAACAATACAACGAAGCATTTTCAGTGCATGATGCTTTACGTCGCTGGGCCATATCGAGAAATCAAACGTATGAGTCAATCGAGGAAGTGATGGATATTGTTAGAAAAACAAGTAATTGTAAGCTGCCAAAAGATGCAAGGACTCTGTTGAAGATCAACCGAAACCCTTCTGCGGAGATAACAACAGTTGAAGGAGGACAATATTGGTATCACGGTATTCAAAAATGTTTCAACGAACTAAGGTAATTGATCTCGCGTAATCGTTATAAATTTTCTTTATATTCATACATACGGTTTGATTATTTAAAGCAATCTAAGCCTTCATTCCGATTCTACGCTTTTGATAAACGTATCGATCGACGGATTACCACTATTCTAAAGTAGCAACCTTCAATTTTGGCCCATACTTTTCAACATTCATGAAATGCCAGAAGTACCTGTAATGATAGCTGCTATTTATTGTGGTCCGACAAAACCAGTAAGCATCGAACACTTTCTTCGTCCTTTTGTTGATGAAATCAACTTCCTCATGAAAAATGGAGCACAGATCAATAATAAGACGGTTAAGATAAAACTGCGCGCAATTATAGCTGATTCTCCAGCTCGGGCGTTTATTAAAGGTAATACAAAACAGTTATACATATCTGTACTTAGGTGATTAAAACTTTATGATTCTTCTTTCGTAGGTGTTGTCAGCTTCAACGGTATACATGGCTGCTTGAAATGTGTGTCTGAGGGAAGGAGTATCCGAGGAAGAGTAGCATTTCCCGATATCGCTGGTTCTGATCGCACTAATGAAGAATTTAGGTCGCGCTCGTATGGTAAACACCACAAATTTGATTCTCCTCTATTATCTGTATTAGACGAATTTGATTTTGTAAAACAAGTAATAGTTGCAGATTTATTGCATTTAATTGATTTAGGAGTTACAAAACGTTTGTTAATGGGCTGGATATGTGGAAAATTTGGTGTGGTGCACAAGTTATCTCCTGAACAACTCAACAAAATGTCAGCAATGTTGATGCATATCAAATTACCTGTAGAGATACACAGAAAGTTCCGTTCATTACGTGATCTCAAGTATTGGAAAGGCACTGAATTAAACTCTTTTTTATTTTACGCATCCGTTGTTGTACTCAGAGGAACATTGAGTGAACAACAATACAATCATTTTATGTTGTATTTTTGCAGCATTACAATTTTTTCATCTGTAGTATACAAAGAGCATTGGTCATTAGCAAATACTCTCCTACAGCTGTTCGTCAAACAGTACGGAATTATTTACGGCCCAGAATATATTTCGAGTAATGTTCATAACCTTTTGCATATTTACCAAGAAGTTATTGATTTTGGAATACTTGGGTTTATATCTTCTTATGACTTTCAGAACGAACTTCAGCATATGAAACATTCATTGCGAAGTGGATCGAAAAGTTTAGAACAAACAATAAACCGTATAGCAGAATGGTCAGCCTATAAACCGGATAAATATATTAAACAACTACAATATCCCACGATTCATAGGAGAGGAAATATTACTACACTTCATGTGCGCCAAGGATTTTGTATAAAGAATGATGGTAGCAATTCTTGGTTTTTAACAAAATTGGGTAGCGTATGTCAATTTGTAAATGCAGATATACAGCAGTCTTCCGTAGACTTAACAGCAAGAAAGCTAACTAGGACTATTGATGATTTCAACTATCCTTTCAATTTTAAATTTTTGAACATACATCGCGGAAATATTAACGATTTAGGAAAAGAAAATATTATAATAGGTTTTCAGGATGTAAAATGTAAATTAGTAGTAGTACCATTATCTATGGAAAATGAAAATAGTTTTGTTCCCTTGATACATACATTGGTTTATTAAAACAAAACAACCACGTTTTTTTAAATGATGTGTTTTAATTCAATTAAACGATTTTTTTCAGTACGTACATAAATTCGTTAATAGTTCATTTATAAGTATTGACATTATCAAAACTATTCCTAACTGATTAATACTTCTTATGTCTATGATGCGGAGTTTTCACTAATCCTACTAATTCTAACCGTTGCTTACTATGCCTAAACTTATTTTGTAAAACTTCTTTTATTTTCTGGTCCGTAGGGATAAGTCCCTAACATGACTTATTCCATTCACATATAACAGGAAGGATTTATAACTCTCGTGTGTGTCACGTTATCACTCGGCATTTATTGCGTCTTATCACTATAACTGTCAGCGAGCAAAGAGATCGAGCTAAGGACCGCATGTCCTTTGATCCCTAATTCTATCTCCGGTTGCCAACGCAGTTGGCAACCATGGCATAACTCGATTCAGTGGAAGGTTGGGGTGCACAGCGACAGGTGGCGTACCTGCTATAATTTGTTACCTGCTGGGCGAAGATCGCTAGAACTGGTCTAACGCGAATCGAACGGTTAGAACTGGTCTAAAGCCGTAACGGTCACTACAATTTTTTTCAAGTAAGGGCTGGTTCAGCTTGAACAGTAAAATGTTTTCCAACGTATCATCGTTCATTCTGATCCGTTTATCAGATAAAATCAAACCAAGTGCGTTAAAAGCACGCTCCACAGATACCTGGTTTGATGGTATTGATAAAAGTAATGTCGCTATTTCATACAGTCTAGGATGAGTGGATTTTCGTATTAACCAAAAATTCCAAACATCAAAATGCGAGTTTTGATAGGCTTCTGCGCCTTTTGATCTGAAAAAATAGAAATAAAATGTTGAGTTATTGAAAAACTTTTTCGTTTATATCATTTTTCTCACCTTATTCCGAATGTTGCTGACTCAGTTCGTTAACGAAATCCTCCTTTATAAAAATGGTTCAACATTTCGAAAATACCTCCCCACCTGGTTGTTGAGTAGAGAGGTGGGAGAGATTCATTGTTGAAGATAGTCTTGTAAATAATTTTCCGGCAGTTATTCGATACTGCAGTACATTCACGAATCTCCCCATCGAATGTCTTTTTTTTTAATTTTGATCACATCTACTACCGAAAGTGGCATGGTACGAATGGCACATCTTACAAGAGTGATACATTGGTAAAATTATTTTTGTATGGTTTCTGTATAATCTAAATAATGATTCGGAAGTGAACAGTTTTCTTCGTCCTCAAGTGGGTTGAACATGACCTGAGCATCAGATTGAAGATGCTTAAAGGCAACGATCATGTTCGCACCATTATCACAGGTGACTGTGAAAATTTGTACCAATGAAATTTGATTTGGAGTGAGTATTTCTATGATCTTTGTTTTCAAAAATCTTCCGGTGTGTCTATTATTCAGCTCAGCCATTTCTTATTTACTTTAAACAAAGTATTATTCATAC
This sequence comes from Anopheles coluzzii, assembly GCF_943734685.1. Taxonomy (NCBI): domain Eukaryota; kingdom Metazoa; phylum Arthropoda; class Insecta; order Diptera; family Culicidae; genus Anopheles; species Anopheles coluzzii. The sequence continues at coordinate 79,468,052 of NC_064670.1, read as the reverse complement.
TTCATCAAAACTTTCAAGATAGGTGAAACATGAAATCCGCTGCAACTCGCACGCGTGTATTAAAAAAGATTAAGTTGAGAATGAGATTTTTTAACAATTGTATAAATGACGATATCCTTTTGTAATTCACAATAATATTGGATGTTGATCCCCAATATGTGGCGTCCAAGACGAGTTCAAGTCAATTTTCAAACATAAGAGTTTTCCTTTCAAAAATGTGGTAATTTCCTGGCGAATTTTTCGAGCAGCAGCTCCAAGATGGCAAACAATATTAGAACGGTTGAGGTTCATCTTCAAAGCATGACAAATAGTTTGCAGAATCAACCCTAAGCATTCCCATTCGACGCACGTCATGGTACGTTATGGGAACATGTTAGCTTCATCATACCTTTTGATATAGGCCATTTTGATTTTAATGAAACGAAACGACAATTCAGAGACCGTTTAAGAATTAAAAAATATTTAATTTATACTAATTGTTATTACTAAAGCTTGTGTAAATATTATTTGACAGAATTGCCACATAAAAAAATTAAATATAATATATTTACAACCATTTTCTTCGTCGATAGTACAAACGAAGTGTCCATTTTCGAAACCCACACAACCTTCTGCTAGAATTTCACGGAGTTTTCGCTTTTCTCCTGATGTTTATGACATTTTTATTTAACAATATTGGAATTGGAATGTGTTTTTTTACTACCTTGTTTCACTCAGAATAAGCTTGTTCTGTTCACTAACGCCTCTGAATTTTTGAGGACGATAATCGCAAAGCCAACTGCGTTCAACACGACCTAAGTTACTTGTATCCCGGGAAAATTACAATCAAATGAATACACCAAAAAAATATCATTGTGTCAAATGATTTTTTTCCGTGATTGTCGAACGACAGCGTGAATCTAGAATGCGATACTTCAAAATGTATCATTTTTGTAACATTTTATGTCGACGACTATCACCGTTCGCAACACTCCTCGCAACACTCCTCGCAACCCTCGCATTGTTTGACGAGAATGTTTAACGGGTATGTTAGAAAACGAAGCAGAAAATAATTTAGTGCCGAACACGTTAAAAGTTTTTTTTGTGATAATTTTGCTTGTTGTATCTTTGTAATTAAAAAACTGTTATTTGTCGTAGTTCACTGTATTTATTTCTGCCTCGTGATAGCTTCCTTGCTCGTTGGCTTCCCTTTTAGTTCTCCCTGACAGTTCTTCTTCCAGAACACTCCTTTTATCCCAAGGTTTCCACACTGTAAGGTAAACATATACCTAGCCCATGAACTGTCACATTCTTGTCCCCGTTGTACACAACATAGCTGTTGCCAACAAATTAGTCTCCCCAGGCTGCAAATGTCACATAAAAAGGCGCCTTTCCGCAGTCTTTCGGGCGCCCGTCCGGCTACGAAAAGGCGCCTTTATAACGATGCTTTAGGCAGTATTTGACAGAGTTTGCACACCTCAATGTATATATGGCTTGGTTTTTGTGTGTGTTTCGTGATGATATGTCGCCCTCACACTGTCCAACAAAAAAAAAAAAATAAATAAAAATTAGCTGTCGTATGTTATTGCCTTTCTGAAGTCCCTATGTGCACTCCCCCCTCTGACCCACGTTTTTGCTCACTGTACTTCCTGTAGTTGCCCTGCATCACCATTTCGTTCGTTGCTGCTGCCGTGTGATATCGTGTACAACCGGGTGTGTGTGTGTAGAGTTGTTTCGATGAGCATCTTTTTCATGGAAGGCTTTGTTGGTCCGCATCAGTGTTGAACTTCTTCCTGTAGAAATAGTTAGCATTTGCATCGCAGAGTTTGTGGTAACAGCTACGGGATCCCCGAGAGAGGCCATCGTTTGTGTGGCAATAAGAATACACACAATACGCGAGCTGCACAATACGCAACATGGAGAAGTAAGTGGGTAAGAAGAATCGAGATGTACAAAACAATAACGCTTTTTTCTTGCATTTTTAACGCAAAACGACCTAAGCTAACTTTGAAAATGATAGATGGGAAGTGTGTTATGGTGGCATCGAAACCACAAAATAATGGTGAGAATTTATGTTTGGTCGCTAACGCATCCTGCAATAGTATTATGAAATGTCATATTAAAAATGCTTTTATACCAGATTCAACAACTAGTGCTGCCAAACCGATTTTGCACGAGCAGTTGCTGCAAGAGCTAAATGCTCCGCTACATTCAGTCACGACTTCGGGAAATTCCAAAACGGCATCTTCTTGTTCCATCCCGGGCATGCCAAACAAGCAAAAACAAGTACAATGTAAGTAAAAGCCAGTAGTTTTAGTAAATTCATAGTTTATCATACTAAACTAGCTCAAAACTCTAATATGGTTGTTTATTTTGTTTAACTTTCAGATAAAGTATCAAGATCGCAATCAATCGGGACTCAAACGATGTCTGTTGTTGATGACAACTCGTGTCTGAATATAATATTAAAAAAATTGACTGAAATTCAATACGAACAACAACAGACGAATAAAAAGCTAGTAGACATGGAAAAACAGATCAAGCTGATGCGTTCTGAGGTAGATATAGTAGCTGATCGAGTTGCTCCTAGCGTAGGGATTGTACGTGCAACTAGCTTTGAATTTGAGCCTGTTGGTACCAAAGACGAACTAGACGATCTGGAGCTTAAATTAGTAGACAACGATTTTAAAAATAAGATGGAAGCATTTGTGGATACCCGGCTACCTACAGATAGTGTGGATGCGCGACTTCATGCAAGCATGGATATTCTTTTCAAAAGAGAGTTTGTGGTCAATATTAGTTGGTCTGGTATAGTTGGCACACAAAAACCAAGCCATATATACATTGAGGTGTGCAAACTCTGTCAAATACTGCCTAAAGCATCGTTATAAAGGCGCCTTTTCGTAGCCGCACGGGCGCCCGAAAGACTGCGGAAAGGCGCCTTTTTATGTGACATTTGCAGCCTGGGGAGACTAATTTGTTGGCAACAGCTATGTTGTGTACAACGGGGACAAGAATGTGACAGTTCATGGGCTAGGTATATGTTTACCTTACAGTGTGGAAACCTTGGGATAAAAGGAGTGTTCTGGAAGAAGAACTGTCAGGGAGAACTAAAAGGGAAGCCAACGAGCAAGGAAGCTATCACGAGGCAGAAATAAATACAGTGAACTACGACAAATAACAGTTTTTTAATTACAAAGATACAACAAGCAAAATTATCACAAAAAAAACTTTTAACGTGTTCGGCACTAAATTATTTTCTGCTTCGTTTTCTAACATACCCGTTAAACATTCTCGTCAAACAATGCGAGGGTTGCGAGGAGTGTTGCGAGGAGTGTTGCGAACGGTGATAGTCGTCGACATAAAATGTTACAAAAATGATACATTTTGAAGTATCGCATTCTAGATTCACGCTGTCGTTCGACAATCACGGAAAAAAATCATTTGACACAATGATATTTTTTTGGTGTATTCATTTGATTGTAATTTTCCCGGGATACAAGTAACTTAGGTCGTGTTGAACGCAGTTGGCTTTGCGATTATCGTCCTCAAAAATTCAGAGGCGTTAGTGAACAGAACAAGCTTATTCTGAGTGAAACAAGGTAGTAAAAAAACACATTCCAATTCCAATATTGTTAAATAAAAATGTCATAAACATCAGGAGAAAAGCGAAAACTCCGTGAAATTCTAGCAGAAGGTTGTGTGGGTTTCGAAAATGGACACTTCGTTTGTACTATCGACGAAGAAAATGGTTGTAAATATATTATATTTAATTTTTTTATGTGGCAATTCTGTCAAATAATATTTACACAAGCTTTAGTAATAACAATTAGTATAAATTAAATATTTTTTAATTCTTAAACGGTCTCTGAATTGTCGTTTCGTTTCATTAAAATCAATATGGCCTATATCAAAAGGTATGATGAAGCTAACATGTTCCCATAACGTACCATGACGTGCGTCGAATGGGAAGGCTTAGGGTTGATTCTGCAAACTATTTGTCATGCTTTGAAGATGAACCTCAACCGTTCTAATATTGTTTGCCATCTTGGAGCTGCTGCTCGAAAAATTCGCCAGGAAATTACCACATTTTTGAAAGGAAAACTCTTATGTTTGAAAATTGACTTGAACTCGTCTTGGACGCCACATATTGGGGATCAACATCCAATATTATTGTGAATTACAAAAGGATATCGTCATTTATACAATTGTTAAAAAATCTCATTCTCAACTTAATCTTTTTTAATACACGCGTGCGAGTTGCAGCGGATTTCATGTTTCACCTATCTTGAAAGTTTTGATGAAGTATGAATAATACTTTGTTTAAAGTAAATAAGAAATGGCTGAGCTGAATAATAGACACACCGGAAGATTTTTGAAAACAAAGATCATATAAATACTCACTCCAAATCAAATTTCATTGGTACAAATTTTCACAGTCACCTGTGATAATGGTGCGAACATGATCGTTGCCTTTAAGCATCTTCAATCTGATGCTCAGGTCATGTTCAACCCACTTGAGGACGAAGAAAACTGTTCACTTCCGAATCATTATTTAGATTATACAGAAACCATACAAAAATAATTTTACCAATGTATCACTCTTGTAAGATGTGCCATTCGTACCATGCCACTTTCGGTAGTAGATGTGATCAAAATTTAAAAAAAAGACATTCGATGGGGAGATTCGTGAATGTACTGCAGTATCGAATAACTGCCGGAAAATTATTTACAAGACTATCTTCAACAATGAATCTCTCCCACCTCTCTACTCAACAACCAGGTGGGGAGGTATTTTCGAAATGTTGAACCATTTTTATAAAGGAGGATTTCGTTAACGAACTGAGTCAGCAACATTCGGAATAAGGTGAGAAAAATGATATAAACGAAAAAGTTTTTCAATAACTCAACATTTTATTTCTATTTTTTCAGATCAAAAGGCGCAGAAGCCTATCAAAACTCGCATTTTGATGTTTGGAATTTTTGGTTAATACGAAAATCCACTCATCCTAGACTGTATGAAATAGCGACATTACTTTTATCAATACCATCAAACCAGGTATCTGTGGAGCGTGCTTTTAACGCACTTGGTTTGATTTTATCTGATAAACGGATCAGAATGAACGATGATACGTTGGAAAACATTTTACTGTTCAAGCTGAACCAGCCCTTACTTGAAAAAAATTGTAGTGACCGTTACGGCTTTAGACCAGTTCTAACCGTTCGATTCGCGTTAGACCAGTTCTAGCGATCTTCGCCCAGCAGGTAACAAATTATAGCAGGTACGCCACCTGTCGCTGTGCACCCCAACCTTCCACTGAATCGAGTTATGCCATGGTTGCCAACTGCGTTGGCAACCGGAGATAGAATTAGGGATCAAAGGACATGCGGTCCTTAGCTCGATCTCTTTGCTCGCTGACAGTTATAGTGATAAGACGCAATAAATGCCGAGTGATAACGTGACACACACGAGAGTTATAAATCCTTCCTGTTATATATGAATGGAATAAGGAAAATGTTTAATTACTTTAAGGGGGTATAAATTGAGGTTCAACAACGTTACAACTTATATAATGAACAAATATAATTTTTTTATAAAAATAATGAAATAAATAAAACCGTTTTTTAATTGATCTGGCCTTTGTAATATAAGAATTTGTTATAAAGCCCTATTCTCGCGTATTAAAGTCCCGGAAGAAAGAGTATTTTTTTAACCCTATCCGTTCAATAAAGTGTTAAAAGAACTTTTACGTTTACTATTCATGGACTTTTTCGAGTTGAAAAAATTCTGTTGCTCGAGGCAACATTTGGCGCCCAACGTGGGGCCCGAACCCACGACCCTGAGATTAAGAGTCTCATGATCTACCGAACGATTACGTTGAATACCCGTCGCTGTGCGTCGTCTGCATATTGTTCGCTTGGTGCCGAAAAAAAGATACCGCTTGCTTTGTGGAAAGAAAAGAAAAACATCATGGAATCATCCACACCCGCGTTCGATCAGTTGGATAATCAGTACAAAAAAATCAGTGACCAGATGCACACCATCTGTACAACAGCGTTCTTACATATGCGCGATCTGTGGGACGAAAAAAAAATGTTGAGACGTTATTGTAGGGAATAAGATAGGGTAGAAAATATAATGAAAAAAGACGACGAGAGAAAGGTAGAATATTAGCGGAAATCATAGCCGAATAAACAGATAATCAAGATGTATATTGAAATCAGGCGAAAATGTCAGAACTGTCAAAACAATTGTCAGGCAAAAATAGAGGGGAATCGTGAAACGACAGGACGCGGAATAACGTGCTACAGTCTTGTGGTGGAACTCACAACGGATACATCGAGAAATAAAAGGATTGGTACAAAAAAATAATAAAAAAATAGCTTTATTCAATGGAAGATTCATTCGACGATCACGACAGTTATCAACAGCTCTCTTTCTTTCGCTCGCAGTAAATTATTATGAATAAAAACAAGCGGTTTTTAAGCTGCCTTTAAGTTAGAATTTTAGTATGAGACGCTAAAAAATCCGTAATTTGTCTCGGGCTAAGGCGAAAGAGTGAACTTTCTTCTCTCCCGTAGCCCCGATCGTGAGCCTTCGGGAGTACTCGTCCCGATCAGTGTTGGACGTTGTCCACACTAAGCATTTACCGCGTCGCCCTCTGTCGGCAATTACAGGGAATAACACCTTCTGTGCGAATGGGTTGTTAATAATTATTAAATAAATTAATGAATGAATTAATTAATTATTAAACAAAAATGTAACGAACCCTCCTAGAACATTTTTAACCAAAAGTTAAAACATCAAGTCCAAAAGTTGCAAATGTCAGCTTTAACTCACGCTAACATTTAAATACAACTTACGAATTTTTTAACAAACCACATAAAGACATTTAAAAAATAAAAATTAAAAATCAGATAGTATTGAAAAACTCAGCGTTGAAAATCCTTGAAAAACACTACCATCCCAAATGACAATGGGACCCCCTAAAAATTGGCCAAAAAATGACAGATTTTTGACAGGATCGGATTTTGGTTCGGATTGAATCAAAATCCGATCTTCTCATCGCGAGGCGACCCAGTGATGAGATGTGAAGAATGAGAAGTGAGATAATATGAGCTCCGGAGCATGCGGGCACAAGGTGATTTGATAACAAGATGAAATTAAAATAAAAACCTGGAACGGAAAGGGAAAAAAAAAGATCTTGATTTTATTATCAATCTTGCTTGAGATATTGATTTTGCTACATGGGATTATTGTGTATGTGTATGTGTATGTCAAGGATCCATATTGGCACTTGTTTTCCAAGGCGTTGTGCATCGTGTGGAGAGAGCTGTAGAAGAGAAGATGAGCGAATTGTTAGATTATTGTGAGAGAGAAGAGCATTATAGTTTTACCATCACATCATCGCTCGATCGAATCGAACTGTGTACGCCCGTCTTGGTATTCCACCATCATTTGCGTGAAACCATCTCGGGACTTGCTTACCATCCTGTATAGAGCGGTACAAAAGCAGAGGACGAACAAAAACACATACAAAGCCAAACTGAAAAATTGTACAGGTGTGTATACGGAGTGTGAACTTGAGCGCTTTAGAAAAATGGGTATAATATCTTTCATTTCTTTAAATTTTAGGAAATATGGATATTCAGCAAAATAATAAACGCCTGCGACGAGAAGGCGAGGAAATTATTTCATCAATAGATGATTTTATGGATGAACTAATCCCGTATGAGGAAGAGCAGCAAGGGCAAGCAAGTGCCAGTGAAGCAAGTGATAAATCATGTAACGCATCAAACGCAATAATGGAAATGTTGAGGAAAATTCAAGAAACACAAAACTCTATCCTTAGCGAATTGAGCCAACAGAAATTAGAAATTTTAGAGATCAAAGAAAGCCAAAATCTATTTCAAGAAAAGATGGCTAAACAATCGAAAAACATTTTCCAGCTACAAGTTTATATTGAGAAGCTAAGCAGTGTAGTTTGTGATGGAAAAGGAGTAAAAACTAACCCCCCTGAGGGATTTCAGAAGCTAGAAAATAAGAAGGATTTAGATGATTTCAACCAAAGAATAGGATCAGACGAAGATTACAAAGTTAAAATATATCAGTGGTTGGATCATAACATGATGAAAGGAGATATGAAAAACAGGATGAATGATACACGTGACATGATCTTCTGCCCAGAGTTGTTTGCAGGTTGTAACTGGAAAGGCGGCCCGATAAGTAACCCTAAAATTCCTTTAGCATCATATACAAATCTTTTAGAACTTTTCAGATCTATTGGTAGCAATTCATTGAAAGAGGCAACTGAAGAAGACGTTGTTGATTTCTTCAAATTGAAATTGCGATACGGAAAAGATCGTTTAAATTTAAAAAAACCCAAAAGCTACGTAGAAAAGGTATTAAATATGAATCTAAAAGATTTATGGGTAGGACCGCTTTTTTTGCTGCAATCTGCAAATAATTTTGTCGCAATTAATGAATTAACGTGGTTAATTCCTCGTGTTTTTGTTTATTCATCACCTTATTCACTATTTCATCCATCCTTCACATTCACAAAAATATAACGTTTAACGTTAGAGCTGTGTAATGAGTTCGGAAGTTAGTTACGGTCGCCATGTAATGAGTTCAGAGGATAGCTACGGTCGCCATGTAATGCGATGATCGTACAACTGTTCTTTGAGTACCGTCGCGGTAGGTCAGTTTTTACTGACATGAGCCGAGGTGGATTAAAACTTCGTTCGAGCGGACTTTTCGACACTTGATCGTCCAGGCGATCATAGAAACCTTTAGGAGGTTTCCCTTACTGGAAACGTTGGAGTTTAGAGGCCTTACCTTGGGTAGGGGGACATATCTAAACTCTTTAAATGAGAACTCGATAGATGTAGGATGGGCATAGTCCTATCCTGACAGTCCGAACGAATCTGACTTGCCATGATCGGAGTTGGTTTTATTTATACTCAAAAGAAGTTAAGGGTTTCTCACATTTGGTTCCGGGTTGTATGTTGAAAAGTTATTGTTTTCACTCAGCTAGTTACGTTTGTCTTTTGTTGACAAGAACGATGGTTCTTGTCACTAAGTTCCTGTTTTGGGTTATAATGCATAAACTGTTCCTGCTTATGTTGCACGTTTCGGTTGGTTCTGTTAAGTGTGTCACAATTGTTTATGTTGTACGTTTCGGTTGGTTCTGTTAAGTGTGTCACAATTGTTTTTATATGAACGGTGTGGCCTGAGCTCTTCCGGGTGTGTATGGTATGATCTGATTTACTGAGTGTGTTATAATGAATGTGTTACAATGGTGTGATTTGGCTTTCCAATGTGTCTATAGCTGATAGTGTGTATTATAATTAGTTCTGTATAGCAGATATGCTACACCTCCTCCCTTTAGGAGAATAACGAAAATAATGAAATTGTTTGAAGTTATTCTTTTCATTTAATTAAGATACGTTTTTAGCTATGCTTATTTGATTTACTAATATAATCGTTTCTTATCTCTTAAGGTGGGTAATATTTTATGTAAATAGATTTATTATCTAGAGATAAAGAATTGAGAATATTTAATTTTCTTCTAAAATATTTAGATTCTCCTATGATTCCTTTGTTGGGTTCATTTGTACAGTTTTCTGCTTTTATAGATCTTATGACTTTTAGCATGGAGATAACATTATGAAATTTTTCTTTGAGCTCTTTCAGAATCTTGTCGTAAGTAACATTATTTCTTGGTTCTTTCATATTTTCTTCACATAATGTGGAATAATTCATTTTTCTAGCCTTATTATCGTGGCAATATAATTCATTGTTTAATTCATTTATATACTTTTTCTTTGATTTAATGTTACGTTTTCTTTTCTTCAAATGTTTTGGCTCAGTTGCATGATTGTCGTTGCAATTAATTTCATCATTCATTTCCATGTTGTCTAGCAGTATTAAACTATCTGTTACTTGTTTTTCAACCATATTTTTCTCATTGTCATTGCTTATTGTAATCATTTGTATATGTTGTTTGTTTTCATGTTTATAATCATTGTTATTATCATTTTCATATTCTTTTGTTAAGTTATTATTTTCTTTAATTATTCTTTCATTGTATTCTCTTGATCTTTTCATATCATTATTTGTTTCATTATTTGATGCATTTCGTCTTTTTGATTTATCTTCATATTTTCTGTCATTATAGTTTGCTTTGCTGTTAATCTTTTTATAATACTCCTTAACATGGTGTTTCATTTCAATAGTATTTCTATAAAATTCATCATTTTGGTGGTAAATATGATTCTTATGTAATTGATTATTATTATTATTGAACTGTTCATAATTTATGTTATGTTCTGTTCTGATGTAATAACATTGCATTTTATTGGATTTGTTCTGAATACTATTGTTATAATTGTATTCGCGGTTATTATATCCTTGGCTAACTTGACTCTGACTACTACAATTGTTTAACTGATGGTGGCGTTTATAGAAACTGAAGCTGTTATTATTTCTATAACTGTAGTTGTTGGATGTTGTTTGAGTTGTTATTGATTGATTAAAATTTGGACAAATTTGATAATTAATTAGGGTGTCTTTATGATAAAAATCCCTGTTGTTATTTCTGTTATAGTTATTTGATCCTTGTAAATGATGTATCTGTGCGATGTTCTGCCTAGATTCACATTCATTTACTATTCTAGTCACTTCGTATATTGTTTCAAATTTTCCTACTGTTAGGGCTGTTCTTGAGTCTATATTTGTAATTTTATCAATCAGAGTTTCCACTCCTTTTCTAACTGCCAATTCGTTTGCAACATCGGCTGGTATATTTTTTTGTATATATAACATTTTTAATTTTTCAGTAAGCTCTTCTATCTCATTGCATAGGATTTTTGTATTCTTTGTGTTTAATAATTTCATATCGGATATTATATTTCCTAGGTCTATCTTTTTCTCACATCTTGATCTTATATCTTCCACAATTTCTGCTACTGTTGATACATTTGAAATTATTCCTGATTCAGCTTTTCCTGTTAATCTGGTATAAATAAATTCAACTAGTATTGATTCCTGATCTGCTGGAAACATTTTTTTGGCAAATTGTATCGATCTTATAAATGAGTTAAGTTGCTCGTTTGAGCCATTATACATGGGTATAAGAGCCAAAGCGTCTTCCAAATTGAACTGTGCCATTATTCGCGTTTTGATGTATTTCAATTCCGTTAAATTGTTTGAGATTATATAGTTTAATAAAAAAATGTTATTTTGTTTGATTTGTGCTGGACATATAGGTCATAGAAAATGTTCTGTAGTGTTTGTATTTATCTTTTTATTTTAAAACTTGATGCTAAAAAAAATCAGTATCGAAAATATAATTGTTTCTTTCTTCTTTAATTATTTGCTGGGTACAATATTTTAATATGCTATCATTGATACTAATAACTTGATTCTGTTGCGTTTCTTTGCGTTTGGGCATGTCTGATGCAGCGCAAACTCTAATGTTTGGCTTGCCTTCGCATTTTTGTTCAAATTTGCTTTTGTCATTTTTGTGGATAATTATCTGTATCTAACATGCAAGGGGGATACATTCCTAACCTGTTTTTTATGCTGCTCTTGCCAATTTATACAGCCTCATTAGTAATATTTCAAATTTACGGTACCTTCTTTAAATACATAGCATGTATTTGTTGTTGTTGCTGTTGCTGATGCTACGCTCGTTACCGGTGCTTGGTGTTTAATCGGTGCTAGGTACATACTCGGTGTTGGATGTGAAGTTCTGCGATGTCATCAGTCGTCGCTCGATGTTCTGTCGTCTCAACCCCGACTCGTTCATTCTTGTCTGCCAATCCATATTGGGCAGTAGGCTCGGTTTTTCTTTTCGTCTTCCACGGTGGGAACGGTTGTTCCATTCAATGACACTGACCGCAGCTTGTTTTGCACTGCACTTTATCATTCCATATCACTTGCTGCAAGAATCGTATCGATTGCTATACTGTACTGTGCTGAACTTGGGTAACAACAACCCTTTTTAACAAAGTGTGCTTTTTTTCTATAGTTTACCCATTTCAAGGTTACTCTACTAGGTAAACCGATCGCATGAGCGTTAATACGTTTTTACACATTTAGGTAGGTTCTCACAACACTGTGTACGGTTAATGTTTGTTCATCAATTAAACATTCAATTTGCACTTACACTGCACTAAATGTTTTTTCTTTTCATTCTGCACTGTACGGAACTTGCTTGTAGTTGTTCTTTCATCGTTATTGCTTTTGTTTACATATGGGTTACTTGCGCCAGCTGCGTTGATGAATGTTCCGTAAAAAAAAATTGCACATTTGACACTTTTTTTTTTCACTTTCCGCCGAATGCCGGTTATGGTCACAATACTTTTGGTTCGTCACACGACACTTAAGCTTTACGTTACCGTTGTACGTATCACATTTTACTTGAAATAATTTTGCTTACACTTCTGCCTGTCGATTGCAGATTAAGGTCACGGTCGCCATGTAATGAGTTCGGAAGTTAGTTACGGTCGCCATGTAATGAGTTCAGAGGATAGCTACGGTCGCCATGTAATGCGATGATCGTACAACTGTACTTTGAGTACCGTCGCGGTAGGTCAGTTTTTACTGACATGAGCCGAGGTGGATTAAAACTTCGTTCGAGCGGACTTTTCGACACTTGATCGTCCAGGCGATCATAGAAACCTTTAGGAGGTTTCCCTTACTGGAAACGTTGGAGTTTAGAGGCCTTACCTTGGGTAGGGGGACATATCTAAACTCTTTAAATGAGAACTCGATAGATGTAGGATGGGCATAGTCCTATCCTGACAGTCCGAACGAATCTGACTTGCCATGATCGGAGTTGGTTTTATTTATACTCAAAAGAAGTTAAGGGTTTCTCACATTTGGTTCCGGGTTGTATGTTGAAAAGTTATTGTTTTCACTCAGCTAGTTACGTTTGTCTTTTGTTGACAAGAACGATGGTTCTTGTCACTAAGTTCCTGTTTTGGGTTATAATGCATAAACTGTTCCTGCTTATGTTGTACGTTTCGGTTGGTTCTGTTAAGTGTGTCACAATTGTTTATGTTGTACGTTTCGGTTGGTTCTGTTAAGTGTGTCACAATTGTTTTTATATGAACGGTGTGGCCTGAGCTCTTCCGGGTGTGTATGGTATGATCTGATTTACTGAGTGTGTTATAATGAATGTGTTACAATGGTGTGATTTGGCTTTCCAATGTGTCTATAGCTGATAGTGTGTATTATAATTAGTTCTGTATAGCAGATATGCTACAGCTGTATTGAGCCAGAACATATGTGTGAATTTATGTTTATTGAATAAGTTGCGAATAATGTTAGCAGATATAGGCATTACAATGGAATTATTTAAATTTGTTGATCTTTGTACTAAGATATTTTGTTACCATATCATTAAAAAAAAATTGAATATAAAGGAGAACTCTGGCAAAGAAAATTGATTTCAACACATAAGCTTACATGTACTTATATTATATTTTTAAATATACACCTTATATTCTACTATCATTAAACTAATCTTACGACAAATTTGAGACAGAGAATTTAATTCTGCCTCTGGATTAAGTCCGACCTTATACCGGGTCTACTCGGTTGCTTATGATCTATAGCTTAATCTACTTAACCTTCTTAACCTACTTAACCTACTTAACCTACCTAACCTACCTAACCTACCTAACCTATTTAACCTACTTAACCGTATTAACCTAACCAAGGCTTTTTATGTTAAGGTATGTATTAATGGCGTAAAATGTACTTTAGCCCCAGTTCGTATTGTCTTAATTGCTACCATTTTACATTTAATATCAGTTATTGGAATGGATCGAAGCGTTGTTGAAATGTCGTTTTCGTATCCAATATAGTTATAGATTTTATCGGAGGCAATAGGAGTAGTAAAGGCTTGAAAACGTCTTACCAAAGGATACCCATGTACAACGACTGATCCTGATTCCTCGATGGCTTTTTCGTACTTAACTATGATATTTCTTTTTGTTAAAAACCAAGAATCCTTAAAATTTTTCCTTAACAAAAATCCTTGCCTAACTTGCAAAATTGTCTCATCCTTTTTTACTTTAAGTGTAGGATACGTCATACTTTCCTGGTTTCTTTGTGCTGCAGTGTCTATGTCTCGCAACAATATAACTTTTCCTATCGCTTGATGCAAACTTCGGTAGCCAGATTTTACGTAACTATGTTTGATTATTTGTAACATATTTTCACAGGAATGTGTTGACAAAGCAATCAGAGGGCCTAAATTGTTAACCTCTTCGTATACATGAAGCAAGAGATGAACATTACTCACTAGATGTATGCGATCGTACACAACACTATAATCCTCAACAAATTTCCTCAACAATGTACCGGCATACTCCCACTGGTCCTTAAATGCCCATGATGATAATATAGTTATAGCGCAATATAATAATTTAAAATGTTCGTATGCTAGTCTACCTATTCTATCAAAACTATTCTATGCAAAACAACTATACCTGCGTAATGTAAAAAACTACCGAATTCAGTACCTTTCCAAAAGTGAAGATAATTAAGAGACCTAAACTTCCTATGAATTTCTGTGGGCAGCAGTATACTTATAAGCTCTTCTGATATTTCATCTATGTCTTCCTTGCACCATTTTTTAAAGGGGGCAAGAGCTCCTTCGACCCAGCCTAGCAGAAGCTTGAAAACAATACCCAATTGTATTAAATGTAATAAATCGCTAGTAGTTATACCTTTTATCATGTCGAACTTTTTTAGATCTGTAAGAGGGGTTTTCCCTCTTCGATGGCCTGTAGAACTGGGTTTTTCTTCTCTAAATTCCTTATCTGTTCTTGGTGGAGCTGTTGTATCCTCGAAAATAACTTTTTTTGGTGTTTTTAGGGAAGTACCACAGCATTTACATTTTAAACACCCATGTACTCCGTTGTAGTAGCAAACTTCTGCAATAAAATTGTACAACGAAATTCATACACATTATTAAAATTAAAATAAAAGAGCGATTCCAATTACTCACGTTTAATAAATGCGCGTGCAGGCGAGTCAGCGATTATGACTCTAACCGAAACAGTTATTTTTTTGCCGTTTAGGTTCATTTTGTGATCATGTAGCCTATTTAGTTCCTCCACCAAAGGTCTCAGGAAAGGCTCAACATCGTTTGGCTTAGAAGTGCCGCAAAATATTCCAACCACCATAACAGGAACATTCGGCATATTGTGCAACTGCATTAGTATAGGCCACATCTGTATTGCGCTGCGGTTATATATTGGTATTCCGTCCACTGAAAGATTCAGCTCAAACACATCCTCTAGTACGTCCACATCGCTGAATAAAAATAAAAGAAAATACTAATGTTAGAAAGGTATTACACGATTGCTTAAACAATAATTAGTTTACCGAAAATAAAGTTGAAAACAACATTCAACGCCTTGGTACCACATTTCACCTCCACCTGGAACCTTAGTAATCTGCTCGCTGACGTTAACCGGAGCTTTCAGCAATGTCCTAACATCCTGTGGAAGAGATGAAAAAGCAGAAAGAGAAGACGCTTTTCGCAGTATTCATAGTAAATTATTACTCCCGCTACGAGCAACTTTATTGCGAATAAACCATGTTCGCAAAGAGTCTCGTAGCTTCGCGCTTTCTGGATCAGTTTCCAGGCTCGCCTCCTCCAAAAACTCTGCCTCCAAAAACTCTCCCTCCAAATACTCTTCCTCTAAATACTCTTCGCCATCAGTATCTTCGTTGTGGATGGATCCTTCATCGCTAGCACGTTCGTCATCTGTATTGTTTTCGTCCAAATACTCCTCTTCCATTGATGCCACAGGACCTTCACAGGGTTCATTCATAGTAACATCTACAATTAAACAATAAAAAGAGATGTTAGTTGATTTTTTGATTGATTTAAACCAAGCAAAACCATAATAAGTCAAGCAAATACCCTCGGCAGATTGCTGAGCTGCTGGCTGGCTGCTGGGTCCGGCAGAATCATTTTGCAATGCCCACTCCTTTTCAAACTGCTCTTCCAGTTTCGCGGCTTTTTTTATAAAGCTCTCCACTTCGCTTTAACTTTTTCGGGAACATTTTCGACGACTAAATCTTCCGTCTGAAATGGCAAATAAAAAAAAAAACAACACTTCTACGGATCTTTTAATGTTCAAAACAGTTTGGCTTTGTTGAACGAATTTTCGATGAGCAAAATCAATTTTGTTTTGCTTTGGCGCAACGTAAATTCGTTCAGCAATTTTTTATAACTTTATCACTCCTAAAACTGTAAAACGTTATAGAAAATTTCGAGATAAACGTAAATTGATTCGCAGAGCGACACATGCAGTTCGTGAACAACAAGTGTTTTGGCACTTTAAAATACCACGGCTCATTGTCTCACCTCTATCGGGTATCCACATACACCACACAACCACACACCTCACCGTGCAGCACGTAGTTCAACTCACATGAGCAAGATCGGCAGCCGGTCCAAAATCCGACCTCACTATCATGTGGTAAGGCATCTCATCCGATCGATGAAGCGCGCCAGATCGTCTCATGAGAAAATTTGGCGCTAGCCCAAGGTGGAATGTATAATGAGGTGTAGTTATAGCGCTTTTGGCGATCCCCCCCCTGGGCTTCGATTTTGACAGATGGTTTTCCGCTTGTATATGTATTGATGGATTGTTTACGTTTTGCATGGTCAATATTTGGTGGAGATCAATTTGGGTGAATATTTTAGTTTATTAGAACACAGTCCGTGATTTAAAATGGAAATTTTTCTTCGAGAACTTGAAGCGTTCGTCAAAAGCGGAAAACTAACTGTCAGTTTTCTTCGTCGATTCTTCTTCCACCTAGCTGTCAAAACGGGCTTATAACTTGACCTGATATCTTTACGGTCCTTGCGCTAGCCAGAATGCTCACCATACAAACCTCTGCAGCTCACCATGGCGATGAGAAAGACAATGCTCGCTCAGTACGGGGGAGGCAGCCAAAGGCAGCGTCTCAGTATGAAAACGTCAAGCTGTCATCGGGCTCGCTATAGTGAGATGCTGTTCGATTGTCATTTGGGATGTATTCTTTTTTGACACGGGGCCATGGTGGCAAGGGATCTTGGAAGTGAGTGCTGTTTGTGTTAGCCAATTAGCTACCAAGAAGTTTTATAAGCAACATTTCGTGGATTTCTGAACCCAAGTTCCTACAAATTCCAGTCAATAAATTGTTTTGTAATGTCTGAAAAAAAGACCAATCTGGAAAATTTATGAAATTGATTTTATGTTAAAAGCTTACACTGGGAAAGTTACTAGATAATATTTTTAAATTTTATTGATCATTTGAACACCTACAGCCGACATCACATTTCAGCGATTTGTATCGAGCAAAAAAAATGTCAAATAACATTCATTCTACTTTTTTTGCAATCATGTCATCGCAAAAGCGTTGATGATTATTGCCTAAATGATTGTCGCTCTTGGAATGCCGTGTCACGGTAACCATGAATATCAAGATCAAAAAATGATTTTGACAACCGCTTACTGTGAATATCATAAAAAATATCGACAATCAACAACACTGGTTGCGAGTAGTATCATCTGCTCGAAATCTTTAAGTATTATAAATAATAATTATTGTTTACTTATAAACATACAGTTTTCGCAGTGTTATTCGTCGAAAAGATCACTTTTTTCTATTTTTGTGGATTTTTGCAAAATAAATGTGTAAATTCAGACAAAAACAGAAAAAAACAATTCAGGGATGGAAACAACTTAAACAAAACACAGCCAAATTTATAAACTTTAGACAAAATGAAACCGCATCAGGCGATCTTTTTAATTCTTCTGAAATCATTCCAATCGTAAGCGAAGTATTTCGCAAGCTACAAAAGTGCAAAATAAAACAGGATAAAATAACAGTGATCTTCGAAGTAGTCGCTAAAGTTTTTTCCCGTGATGGATTACTCTAATAAATTAACAATTTCCTACTGAAATGCGAACAGCATATCCAATCAAAAGATGGATTTTATCCATCATTTAAACCAACATGATATAGACGCTATGTTGGTTGTCGAAACTTTTCTAAAACCAGTGCATACTTTTTCTATTCTGCTTTATAAAGTGTATAGAGTTGACAGACTAACGGGACCACAAGAAGGGGTTCTAATACTGATCAAATGCAATTTAAAACGCCAATTATCGAAACACAATCAGCTAAGAATAATCGAAACACTAAGTGTTGAAGTGATTGTTCGAATTCTAGTGACAACCAGAAACTACTCTTTAAAGAAGCTCAAAAAGGTAAATTTTCTATACATTTTCCAGATAAACCCACATACATTTCATCCAACCCCACCAAAAACTCCTCCACTCTGGATTTAATGCTAACCAATAACATGTGTACAACAACGGAATTACGAACCAAAACTGCTCTCACGTCTGATCATTTACCATTAAGAACTCATCTTTTGAATTTGTCGCATATAACTCTATTTCCAACTACAGCAAGGCAAATTGGAAGAATTTCAAATATTTTTTTAAAAATAGCATAGACCTTACCGAAAGTTTACTACTCTCATTGCATCAGCAAAACAATGTGCCATCCCAAAAGTAATTCCGGGAAAGTATAATACAGTAGAGCGTCGATTATCCGGGCAGCTCCGGACCGGACGGTTACCGGTTATTCTACTGAAACTAAAGACCGCGGGACCATGGGGATTCTCAACGCTCATTTTCTCAAGCACTCATGAGTGCTTTTGAGAAATCCTCGTTCTCAGCGTTTGTTGAATAGGAACAAAATTGATTTTGAGAATCTTTGAGAATCTTTGAGAAAGGTGAGGACGCAGCGATCGGCTTACTGAAAAATCAGTACTTTTTCTATTCTTTTATCGGTAATCACTTTGGAAAATGTGTCTTATGTTTATAATTGAAAAAAAAATCCGATCAAAAACTATTTAAAGCTCCAAATAAAGCATGAGTGGCTTAATCAGTTTCTCAGAGTGAGAAAAATTGACGACGGCCACGAGCTCGCATCTGAGAACAAGTTTCGAGTGCTTGAGAATGTTTTCTCAGCTTGAGAAAGCCCCGTGGCACCGCGGCCAAACACGTGATTTTTTAACTCGTCGTTTACTGCACTACTTTATTGCTCAAATCGTACAACGTAGCAAAGTAAACTTTCGCGGTGGATCGTTAAAAAAATTCACGTTAGCTTTCCTATGCTTTCTGACTTCATCTCATGGCTCGCGCGATGGCCGTTTTTCGATTCGCGCGGCAATGTTTTTTCTGCTCCCTCTGGTAACGCCAAATCGGCGACGTTACGGTTTGGCTGTCAACGGCATAATAATAAACACAAATTGTACACAACAATTTGTCACTTTTTGCCAACCTCGTTGTTTTATACAACACTCACTTTAAATAACATAATTACACAGGAAATAACACTAATAGCCTCTTTAAAATTGTAAATAAACTTAAATACGAGTAACACTTTATTCCAACCCTCTAACTAGAGAACAGAATGTTATTAACCGCCATAGAAAAAAGCAATGCCCTCAAAACACACTTTCAAAACTCGCATCACTTAACTTGAAACACAATTAGTCCTATAGAAAGAAAAGTAACAAAAGAAATGATTTTTTTTTTACGAAAGCAACAATAATGAAATTAAGAGGCTTCCTGTAAAGACGATACTGTACCTTAAAATAATTTTCGATAGTTGCTTAAAAATTGGTTACTTCCCTTCCCAATGGAAAATAGCGTAAATAGTGGTTATTCCAAAGCCCGGAAAAGATCACTCGAGCCCAGAAAATTATAGACCAATTTCTCTCCTAAGGGCAAACTAAACTACTATACTAAACCAAAACTAAGGGCAAAAAATAATTGCACACAATACACGTTTGCACATAGCAGATACATAGCAGATGTAACAACGTCATCTCACAATTCCAATGTAATTTCTAACCCGGTAAGTCTACAACACACCAGTTACACAGACCTAAAAATTGAGTACTAAAAATCGAAATAGAAAAGAATCCACTGGTCTAGTTTTGTTAGACACTGAAAATTCATTTGACTCTATTTGGCATGATGGTCCTTTATACAAAATTATACAATTCAAATTACCCACATATCTTATAAAAATAATTTGATCATTTCTCTAAAAAAGGAATAACTCAGTTTATGTCGGACAAACCAAATCTCAAACATTCGTACCCGTAGCTGGAGTACTGCAGAGAAGAATTTATCATCTATACTATTCAATTTCCAATTTTTTTTTACAATTCAATTGCCGGTCTCGTAGTACAGTCGTCAACTCGTACGACTTAACAACATGGGTTCAATCCCCAAATAGACCGCGCCGCCATACGTAGGACTGACTATCCTGCTATGGGGGGAATCAATTAGTCACTGAAAGCCCAAGCCCACAAGTGGTACTGGCAGGCCTTGACCGACAACGGTTGTTAAGCCAAAGAAGAAGAAGAAGAAGAAGAACTATTCAATTTATTTATTTCTGACCTGACCTCATCAAAAAACTCAACAAACTATTTGTATGCAGATGATCTAGCAGTCACAGTCCCGCACGACAAAATCGAGCAGTTTTGTAGCTCGGATTTTCGATCGCTTTCCGCCAAAAGCGATCGAAAAAGCGAGCAAAAATGTCAGGGAAAACGCTTGGATTCCGATCGAAGAAATATTTCAATCCTAAAATTTCAGCGTTGAAAATTTCAAAATATTTCATTTATAAATTTGCAACAATTTTGAATGCGAAATATTTCACAGCCATGGGCTGTAAAATACATTTGCAGTTTGAGTTAGAGAAGTTTTCGGTGGCTTTGCGCAGCGGGTAATTTGAATGCGAAATATTTCACAGCCATGGGCTGTGAAATATGTTTGCAGTTTGAGTTTGAGAAGTTTTCCATCGCTTTGCGCAGCGGGGTTTCGGCCAAAAGCCCGAACGCAATAGTTTTTGCCATGAATGGTTTGTTAAAACCATACTGTGGTGATCAGCGCCATCTGCACATCAGATGCCGCAATCTCAACGTCGCTGTCATATTCACCACCTTAAGTGGACATCACCTTGTGGTATAGAGTAAGTTGAGTTGACAGTTATTAGATCAGTTTAGTGCAGGACGAACGAGGAAGCAGCGATCGGATGCGCCGATCGCTCGTTCACTTCTCTCGCAACCATCCGCCGGTTCGGATCCATTTATACGTTGTTAATAATCAATTGTGAATAATAAAGATAAGCTCCGACTAAAAGCTTACACATACCAAAAATGCTGCAATCGTTGGAAACTTAAAACAAACCCTAATAAATCCGAAGCAATTTTTTTCACTGGTGGTGACTGGTGTAGTAGTGTTACTGTTTAGCTTTCTGTGTTTTTCCTGTAAAACGTGTGAAATAAAGAGTTGAGCACTCAAAACAATTTCACAAGTGCTGTTAAATGTTTGTAAACTCTTTCGGTGTCACTGTTGATATTGTGTACGTTGTTTATTGTGTAAAACTACGGGTGGATTGTGCGGTCAACAGCGTTGTACGTTGAGACAACGATCGATCCTTCCCGGTGTAAGTATATGTTTGTGTTTGTGTCAGACCAACTTAGTAACGCAGTTTGTGTTGTGTGTGTGTGACACCAAAGAATGTGTGTGTGTTTTTTTTTTGCTTGAAGACGCCTGCGGCGATATCAATTTAAGTATAAATAGTTGATAATAGTTTCGCCTGTTATTTGTTTTACGGCATGGAGTGTTTAAAATGCTCTGCCGTGATCGTAAACGGCGATGACCCGATCGTTTGTGCCGGAAGTTGTGGGTTTAGTTTTCACCGTCACACTTCAAGCAACCACTGAATAAAGGCTAACATGCTAAAGTTAACTTTTTGGTAAAATAAATCTGCTCTTAGTTATTGATAGTTACTGCTAGTGGATAAAGGGTAAGATTATCTATTGTCATTATTTATGTTCTGAGAAAAATCATAAATATAAGCTGGTATCGCGAAAGAATTGGTTTAAAATTAACAGTCGTTAAAAATTAACCAGAGTCGTTAAAAATTGCTAGAATTTGGCATCGCGAACGCATTGAGTTCATTTGTTAATTTTAACGACTGGTCCTATGCCGCCGTTAAACAAACGACTGTCAAGAGCGTATGCGATGCAAATTAACAGTCGTTTAATTATACTGCTCGATTTTTTTCCCCGTTTTTGCCTATATGCGATATCGAGCAGTCGTTAACTGTTTCGACGGTCGTTTATTTTAACAGGAATGAACAACAAATGAACTCGGTTAAACCAAAATGAACTTTAAACGACTGTTAAAAAGAGTTCATTTATTCGCGATGCCGGCTCATGGCTGTGAAATATTTCGCATTCAAAATTACCCGCTGCGCAAAGCGATCGAAAACTTCTCAAACTCAAACTGCAAACATATTTCACAGCCCATGGCCCATGGCTGTGAAATATTTCGTATTCAAAATTGTTGCAAATTTATAAATGAAATATTTTGAAATTATCAGCGCTGAAATTTTAGGATTGAAATATTTCTTCGATCGGAATCCAAGCGTTTTCCCTGACATTTCTGCTCGCTCCCGCACGACAAAATCGAGCAGTTTTGTAGCTCGGATTTTCGATCGCTTTCCGCCAAAAGCGATCGAGAAAGCGAGCAGAAATGTCAGGGAAAACGCTTGGATTCCGATCGAAGAAATATTTCAATGCAAAAATTGCAGCGCTGGAAATTTCGAAATATTTCATTTATAAATTAGCAACAATTTTGAATGCAAGATATTTCAGTCCAAGATCAATCGAAATGAAACAAGATCCGTCGCACACACAGCTGTGTGTTCTTGTATCTGTATCTCTGTCTGTATTTTGGGCAATGTGTATTGATCTTTATCCGTACCCCCACACCATTTGCCATCATCTTCACTCACACCCTGCGCGTCATTCTTGTTTACACCCTGTGTGTGCCTGCTCCGTGTGCGCCTGCTGCCGCTGCCATATAGCAAGTGTAATAGCGATAGTGTGTATATATATATATATATATATTCATAGACGGTGAGTACATATTTATTTTCTATTTTATTTTACACTGCGCGCGTCTGTCGATATTCGATCGCTGGTTTTGGTGGATCATCGCTGGTTGATCCTTCCCGCCGCCAATTCGACCATCTCGCGGCGGTGACCATGAGCACGGCCACTGCCACCGATGCGCCAACCGCCACATCGAAGCGGTCTATCATACCGCACCGCGGCATGAAAAATGTCACAGAGCCCAAGCGCATGAAGATGGAATCCGTAGGACACGTGTATAAGGCGGCAGCACAAAATATGCAACCGAAACGGTTTGATTCACCGTCGACATTTGCTGCCGCCGCTGTACCGGGGCCGTCGCGGATCCAAGCTGCATCTGTAGCGCCGAACACACAGCACCGCAACGCCCAGCCGCTGACTGTAGCGTCGTCTGCAACGGCCGTCGCTGTACCGGGGCCGTCGCGGATCCAAGGTGTATCTGCAGAACCATCGTCGCCTGTCGGTCCAACGAGCGTCGCAAAGGATGTCTGGGGCACATTCACCACCTCTCCCTCCGTCGCTCCATCAAGGGTTCCTCCACTGAACGATGTGCTGCAGCTTATTGCTGATTTGAAGGCGTACGTTGAGCGCAGGTTTGATGCGATTGACGCCGCCATCGAGTCCCTCGCCTCGGCTCTACGGAATGAGGTGCCTATCATCCGTCAAACCTCTGGCACAACAGAGGTGATGGAGCGAGATATTAAAGATGTGGTGTGCGCGGACCTCGTAGGGACCGCGCCACCCGTACCCGAGGACTTTACGCTGCAGCCCATCGATTCAGTGGAGGAACTGCACAGCATGGAGCGGAAGCTGAGAGAGGCGCAACACATACGGGATGTTTTGGCCTATTTACAGTCCCAGGTGTTTGTGCCCCAGGTGGACAACCGGCTGAAAATGGCACGCGGTATTATATTTTCGCCGCAGTTCTTGCGTACCGTTCGTTGGACCGACAGGCACAATAATACACCACTCAAAAGGTGTAATAACATAATATCGCTATTTGCCAGAATAGGGACTACCCATCAATTGACGGTAACAATACAATACAATACAATACAATACGTACTTTAAGATATGTAAAGTAATGGGTAGGTTAGCTTTAGGGAGATGTAGATTAGCGTTAGGATGAAGTTGAATTTTGAGGAGTTTTTTTTTAGTTTAGTTAGGATAGCGTTAGATTTAGGGTAGTATTTGGTTTTGTTGATTTTTTTTTAGTTTAATTTGGTTGGTGTTAGTTATTTTAGTTAGTTCGTTAGTTAGTTAGTTAGTTAGTTTTATTTAGCGTAGTGTAAATATTTGTTGATTTTTTTTGTATGAATTTCATATCATATGAAATCAATGAAATGTTTTAAAATGAATTATCTTTCCTACAAAAACCGACAAAAGTTTATTTGATTTAAACACATCCGAAAAGCTTTTCTCATTATTTAGACCCCAGGTACGAAGTGTTTGCAGTTTCAGTGGTTTTATTGCAGGTAAGTGTGGGGCAAAGGCCTTTTTGGACCGTTACTCCTGAATAAAAAAAAAGTGTGGGGCAAAGGAACAAACACATATTCTCCCGGAGATCCAGTTTCCACTGCAGCCAGCTTACACAGCAACGTGCTGCTGGGAAAATGCTGCAGTGTGACGGTGTCCAAATCTTCCATACTGGCCGCATAAATGTTCAGGTCTGCTGAGGAGCAGGGTTCGGTGAAAGCGGGCACTTGATTTGAAAACGTGTACCCATGCACGGTCACGTTTGGTCTAGATTTTGTGGCCGTTTCGTACATGACCACATCACCCAAGTTAGTCATGCACCATTGGTCGCGAAAGTTTTTCCGCAGCATGAAACCATGCCGGACAGTAGCAACTGTATCGCTACCAACCGGGCGCACCGATTGCTCTTCTCGACCTGCCGAACTGCATCCTGGCCTGGCATATTCCACTTGCCACAGTTCTTGCAGGCGATTGGCCGCTTGAACCAAGCTGTGCCTCCCTGAATGCACCAGCTGCTTAATATCGTGCAACTTTGCTTCGTACTTTTCCGCAGATATGGTGCGCAGCTCGCCAAATCTGTGGACATCTTCGTACGCGTGAAGCAAATTATGCACGTTGCTGTTTAACAGCACTGGACTATAAACTGTTCCATAGTCTTTCACAAAACGATGCAACAGTGTATTGGCCAGTTCCCATTTCGCACGATGGTAGGAGGTGGATAGTAAGGTAACGGCGACGAACAGTAACATGAAGTGTTGATACGCCGCATTATTAATTCTGCCCTTCAGTACCACAAAACCGGCGACAAGCAATAACATCTTAAACTCGGAAGCTTTCCAAAGTTTGACGTATTGCAGGTCGCGCAGTTTCCGTTGGAAATCTGAGGGCAGTTTCAATGAACGCAGGTGTGCCGACAATTCACGTTGCTGCCGTCGCGTCATCTTACAGCCCAAGTCACGGAACCCTTCCGTCCACAATATCAACAATTTGCACATGACACCCTTGTAAAAAAGGTGCATGGCCTCGGCAACCACAATGTCACATATGATGTCACATTTGTGGAGCCCTACAAGGGGTGTCATGTGAATCTTATGGTCCGGATATTTGTCAGCACAAAACAGACCATGTAAGCGCGATTCGCAAGGCGCCCCATACGGAAAGTATACGCGATTGCCGTCCCTTTCCGTGATGATGGTGCACTTCATACAGGCGCTGTATGCGTTGTGCGATTTAACACCCCGCACGACAAAATCGAGCAGTTTTGTAGCTCGGATTTTCGATCGCTTTCCGCCAAAAGCGATCGTAAAAGCGAGCAGAAATGTCAGGGAAAACGCTTGGATTCCGATCGAAGAAATATTTCAATCCAAAAATTTCAGCGCTGAAAATTTCAAAATATTTCATTTATAAATTTGCAACAATTTTGGATGCGAAATTTTTCACAGCCATGCGCTTTGAAATATGTTTGCAGTTTGATTTTGACAAGTTTTCAATCGCTTTGCGCAGCGGGATGTTTGCAGTTTGAGTTTGTGAAGTTTTCGATCGCTTTGCGCAGCGGGACCTAAAAGAATATAATAAATAAATATATATAATTTGAATTGCACAACATTACTAACTACGATCACAACTCACCTTTGATGAATGCACGCGCCGGAAAATCTGCTATGGTACTTCGCAGGTGCACAGTGTAATGCCGTTTGCCGATCCATATCCCAACACGCTGCAGCTCGTTCATTTCATCCACAAACTGTCCTAAATATTCCTCGGCGTATAACGATTTTGACTCGCCGCAAAAGATCGCAACCGTCATCACCGGGGCATTAGGCAGGTTGTGGATGCCCATGAGGATGGGATGCCCATGAGGATGGGCCAGAATTGTGTTCGACTGCTTTTGTAAAGCGGAAGACCGTCCACAAAAAAGTCGACCTCAAAGCGCTCTACGGCAGCCTGCGTGTATCTGCAATGGAAAGAAAACATACACACATACATATGTGTGAGCATAATGCACATTGTCTTATGCATCAATATAGTTGGCTTAGCCTACTTACCGAAAATAGGACCGAAGGCATGTTTCTATGCCCTGGTACCATATCTCTCCACCATAGATAGAGGTAATCGCGGACTGTGTGGATCTTGCCACGAGTGTGTTCAGGAACGTCCGTACATCCCGTGGTAATTTCCTGCCCGGATCGTGCTGCCTCAAATGCCCCAGTAAGAGGTTTAAGGCACTGTGTGTTTGGCCGGTTTTCAGTGCCCACAGCCTCAACCCGTCCTCATAGGACAATAATCCGAACGGACTATCTGGCGCCGATGTCTCGATGCCGGGATCGCTGTCGTCGGGAACACTGTCCCCACCGATGCTTTCAGCAACCACACTGTCGTCATCGCTGTCACTCTGCGGTTGGGGATTGTCTGCCAAAAAAATTGAACACCAAACTAATGAGCGAAACGCGTAACGGTCAAAATATAACGGTCTTGACTTACCGGCCACTTCCATCGGTTCCGTTCCGGCTTCATATCCTTGAAGTGAAGGGCCCGGTCCAGCGTCATTCCCTTGCAGGGCACTCGCTCGGTTAGCTGAAACATATTTAAGAAAATGGCACAGTGTCCATTTTTAAACACTGACCTTCCACACTGCTCCCAGATTTCACATACCGGCATTGGATGGTTCCGGCTGTTCTGCTAGCCAACGTTCCCACTCCAACTGCTGCAAACGGCGCTTACGGTTGCGGGCACTGGCGTGTTGCACCCTACCGCTATCAAAGTCCCGTTTCGAGGCCATTTTCACACCAAAATCTACGGAAATTTACAACTGGACAGCTGAGCACTCTAGAACCATTTGTTTATGTTTTTTTTTTGCAAGAGCCGCAACTGCCATTGAAAACATTTTAAAGTTAGAAGAGATAGCCTTCGTTGAAAAGTGACAGCGCTACGGCTGACGGTTATTCGAACGTCCATGCAGCGAAATATTTCACAGCCATGGGCCAAAGGAAACGAAGAGGCTTGAGGAAGGGGTAGCTCGATACCCTGCTCGAAGCCTCAGCCATAAGAGGAACAGAGAACGATAGAGCGAAATATGTCAAATCCAGTGAATTTTTCGATCGCTTTGCACTGCGGGATCCCGCACGACAAAATCGAGCAGTTTTGTAGTTCGGATTTTCGATCACTTTTCGCCAAAAGCGATCGAAAAAGCGAGCAGAACTGTCCCCGCTGCGCAAAGCGATCGAAAACTTCTCAAACTCAAACTGCAAGTATATTATTCACAGCTCATGGCTGTGAAATATTTCACATTCAAAATTGTTGCAAATTAATTAATGAAATATTTTGAAATTTTCAGCGCTGAAATTTTTGGATTGAAATATTTCTTCGATCGAAATCCAAGCGTTTTCCCTAACATTTCTGCTCGCTTTTTCGATCGCTTTTGGTGGAAACCCGCCCCGCACGACAAAATTGAGCAGTTTTGTAGCTCGGATTTTCGATCGCTTTCCGCCAAAAGCGATCGAAAAAGCGAGCAGAAATGTCAGGGAAAACGCTTGGATTCCGATCAAAGAAATAATTCAATCCAAAAATTTCAGTGGTAAAAACTTCGAAATATTTCATTTGTAAATTTACAACAAGTTTGAATGCGAAATAATTCACAGCTACAGGCTAATCTCGCGTATTAAAGTCCCGGAAGAAAGAGTATTTTTTTAACCCTATCCGTTGAATAAAGTGTTAAAAGAACTTTTACGTTTACTATTCGTGGACTTTTTCGAGTTGAAAAAATTCTGTTGCTCGAGGCAACATTTGGCGCCCAACGTGGGGCCCGAACCCACGACCCTGAGATTAAGAGTCTCATGATCTACCGAACGATTACGTTGAATACCCGTCGCTGTGCGTCGTCTGCATATTGTTCGCTTGGTGCCGAAAAAAAGATACCGCTTGCTTTGTGGAAAGAAAAGAAAAACATCATGGAATCATCCACACCCGCGTTCGATCAGTTGGATAATCAGTACAAAAAAATCAGTGACCAGATGCACACCATCTGTACAACAGCGTTCTTACATATGCGCGATCTGTGGGACGAAAAAAAAATGTTGAGACGTTATTGTAGGGAATAAGATAGGGTAGAAAATATAATGAAAAAAGACGACGAGAGAAAGGTAGAATATTAGCGGAAATCATAGCCGAATAAACAGATAATCAAGATGTATATTGAAATCAGGCGAAAATGTCAGAACTGTCAAAACAATTGTCAGGCAAAAATAGAGGGAAATCGTGAAACGACAGGACGCGGAATAACGTGCTACAGTCTTGTGGTGGAACTCACAACGGATACATCGAGAAATAAAAGGATTGGTACAAAAAAATAATAAAAAAATAGCTTTATTCAATGGAAGATTCATTCGACGATCACGACAGTTATCAACAGCTCTCTTTCTTTCGCTCGCAGTAAATTATTATTAATAAAAACAAGCGGTTTTTAAGCTGCCTTTAAGTTAGAATTTTAGTATGAGACGCTAAAAAATCCGTCACTTGTCTCGGGCTAAGGCGAAAGAGTGAACTTTCTTCTCTCCCGTAGCCCCGATCGTGAGCCTTCTGGAGTACTCGTCCCGATCAGTGTTGGACGTTGTCCACACTAAGCATTTACCGCGTCGCCCTCTGTCGGCAATTACAGGGAATAACACCTTCTGTGCGAATGGGTTGTTAATAATTATTAAATTAATGAATGAATTAATTAATTAATTATTAAACAAAAATGTAACGAACCCTCCTAGAACATTTTTAACCAAAAGTTAAAACATCAAGTCCAAAAGTTGCAAATGTCAGCTTTAACTCACGCTAACATTTAAATACAACTTACGAATTTTTTAACAAACCACATAAAGACATTTAAAAAATAAAAATTAAAAATCAGATAGTATTGAAAAACTCAGCGTTGAAAATCCTTGAAAAACACTACCATCCCAAATGACAATGGGACCCCCTAAAAATTGGCCAAAAAATGACAGATTTTTGACAGGATCGGATTTTGGTTCGGATTGAATCAAAATCCGATCTTCTCATCGCGAGGCGACCCAGTGATGAGATGTGAAGAATGAGAAGTGAGATAATATGAGCTCCGGAGCATGCGGGCACAAGGTGATTTGATAACAAGATGAAATTAAAATAAAAACCTGGAACGGAAAGGGAAAAAAAAAGATCTTGATTTTATTATCAATCTTGCTTGAGATATTGATTTTGCTACATGGGATTATTGTGTATGTGTATGTGTATGTCAAGGATCCATATTGGCACTTGTTTTCCAAGGCGTTGTGCATCGTGTGGAGAGAGCTGTAGAAGAGAAGATGAGCGAATTGTTAGATTATTGTGAGAGAGAAGAGCATTATAGTTTTACCATCACATCATCGCTCGATCGAATCGAACTGTGTACGCCCGTCTTGGTATTCCACCATCATTTGCGTGAAACCATCTCGGGACTTGCTTACCATCCTGTATAGAGCGGTACAAAAGCAGAGGACGAACAAAAACACATACAAAGCCAAACTGAAAAATTGTACAGGTGTGTATACGGAGTGTGAACTTGAGCGCTTTAGAAAAATGGGTATAATATCTTTCATTTCTTTAAATTTTAGGAAATATGGATATTCAGCAAAATAATAAACGCCTGCGACGAGAAGGCGAGGAAATTATTTCATCAATAGATGATTTTATGGATGAACTAATCCCGTATGAGGAAGAGCAGCAAGGGCAAGCAAGTGCCAGTGAAGCAAGTGATAAATCATGTAACGCATCAAACGCAATAATGGAAATGTTGAGGAAAATTCAAGAAACACAAAACTCTATCCTTAGCGAATTGAGCCAACAGAAATTAGAAATTTTAGAGATCAAAGAAAGCCAAAATCTATTTCAAGAAAAGATGGCTAAACAATCGAAAAACATTTTCCAGCTACAAGTTTATATTGAGAAGCTAAGCAGTGTAGTTTGTGATGGAAAAGGAGTAAAAACTAACCCCCCTGAGGGATTTCAGAAGCTAGAAAATAAGAAGGATTTAGATGATTTCAACCAAAGAATAGGATCAGACGAAGATTACAAAGTTAAAATATATCAGTGGTTGGATCATAACATGATGAAAGGAGATATGAAAAACAGGATGAATGATACACGTGACATGATCTTCTGCCCAGAGTTGTTTGCAGGTTGTAACTGGAAAGGCGGCCCGATAAGTAACCCTAAAATTCCTTTAGCATCATATACAAATCTTTTAGAACTTTTCAGATCTATTGGTAGCAATTCATTGAAAGAGGCAACTGAAGAAGACGTTGTTGATTTCTTCAAATTGAAATTGCGATACGGAAAAGATCGTTTAAATTTAAAAAAACCCAAAAGCTACGTAGAAAAGGTATTAAATATGAATCTAAAAGATTTATGGGTAGGACCGCTTTTTTTGCTGCAATCTGCAAATAATTTTGTCGCAATTAATGAATTAACGTGGTTAATTCCTCGTGTTTTTGTTTATTCATCACCTTATTCACTATTTCATCCATCCTTCACATTCACAAAAATATAACGTTTAACGTTAGAGCTGTGTAATGAGTTCGGAAGTTAGTTACGGTCGCCATGTAATGAGTTCAGAGGATAGCTACGGTCGCCATGTAATGCGATGATCGTACAACTGTTCTTTGAGTACCGTCGCGGTAGGTCAGTTTTTACTGACATGAGCCGAGGTGGATTAAAACTTCGTTCGAGCGGACTTTTCGACACTTGATCGTCCAGGCGATCATAGAAACCTTTAGGAGGTTTCCCTTACTGGAAACGTTGGAGTTTAGAGGCCTTACCTTGGGTAGGGGGACATATCTAAACTCTTTAAATGAGAACTCGATAGATGTAGGATGGGCATAGTCCTATCCTGACAGTCCGAACGAATCTGACTTGCCATGATCGGAGTTGGTTTTATTTATACTCAAAAGAAGTTAAGGGTTTCTCACATTTGGTTCCGGGTTGTATGTTGAAAAGTTATTGTTTTCACTCAGCTAGTTACGTTTGTCTTTTGTTGACAAGAACGATGGTTCTTGTCACTAAGTTCCTGTTTTGGGTTATAATGCATAAACTGTTCCTGCTTATGTTGTACGTTTCGGTTGGTTCTGTTAAGTGTGTCACAATTGTTTATGTTGTACGTTTCGGTTGGTTCTGTTAAGTGTGTCACAATTGTTTTTATATGAACGGTGTGGCCTGAGCTCTTCCGGGTGTGTATGGTATGATCTGATTTACTGAGTGTGTTATAATGAATGTGTTACAATGGTGTGATTTGGCTTTCCAATGTGTCTATAGCTGATAGTGTGTATTATAATTAGTTCTGTATAGCAGATATGCTACACCTCCTCCCTTTAGGAGAATAACGAAAATAATGAAATTGTTTGAAGTTATTCTTTTCATTTAATTAAGATACGTTTTTAGCTATGCTTATTTGATTTACTAATATAATCGTTTCTTATCTCTTAAGGTGGGTAATATTTTATGTAAATAGATTTATTATCTAGAGATAAAGAATTGAGAATATTTAATTTTCTTCTAAAATATTTAGATTCTCCTATGATTCCTTTGTTGGGTTCATTTGTACAGTTTTCTGCTTTTATAGATCTTATGACTTTTAGCATGGAGATAACATTATGAAATTTTTCTTTGAGCTCTTTCAGAATCTTGTCGTAAGTAACATTATTTCTTGGTTCTTTCATATTTTCTTCACATAATGTGGAATAATTCATTTTTCTAGCCTTATTATCGTGGCAATATAATTCATTGTTTAATTCATTTATATACTTTTTCTTTGATTTAATGTTACGTTTTCTTTTCTTCAAATGTTTTGGCTCAGTTGCATGATTGTCGTTGCAATTAATTTCATCATTCATTTCCATGTTGTCTAGCAGTATTAAACTATCTGTTACTTGTTTTTCAACCATATTTTTCTCATTGTCATTGCTTATTGTAATCATTTGTATATGTTGTTTGTTTTCATGTTTATAATCATTGTTATTATCATTTTCATATTCTTTTGTTAAGTTATTATTTTCTTTAATTATTCTTTCATTGTATTCTCTTGATCTTTTCATATCATTATTTGTTTCATTATTTGATGCATTTCGTCTTTTTGATTTATCTTCATATTTTCTGTCATTATAGTTTGCTTTGCTGTTAATCTTTTTATAATACTCCTTAACATGGTGTTTCATTTCAATAGTATTTCTATAAAATTCATCATTTTGGTGGTAAATATGATTCTTATGTAATTGATTATTATTATTATTGAACTGTTCATAATTTATGTTATGTTCTGTTCTGATGTAATAACATTGCATTTTATTGGATTTGTTCTGAATACTATTGTTATAATTGTATTCGCGGTTATTATATCCTTGGCTAACTTGACTCTGACTACTACAATTGTTTAACTGATGGTGGCGTTTATAGAAACTGAAGCTGTTATTATTTCTATAACTGTAGTTGTTGGATGTTGTTTGAGTTGTTATTGATTGATTAAAATTTGGACAAATTTGATAATTAATTAGGGTGTCTTTATGATAAAAATCCCTGTTGTTATTTCTGTTATAGTTATTTGATCCTTGTAAATGATGTATCTGTGCGATGTTCTGCCTAGATTCACATTCATTTACTATTCTAGTCACTTCGTATATTGTTTCAAATTTTCCTACTGTTAGGGCTGTTCTTGAGTCTATATTTGTAATTTTATCAATCAGAGTTTCCACTCCTTTTCTAACTGCCAATTCGTTTGCAACATCGGCTGGTATATTTTTTTGTATATATAACATTTTTAATTTTTCAGTAAGCTCTTCTATCTCATTGCATAGGATTTTTGTATTCTTTGTGTTTAATAATTTCATATCGGATATTATATTTCCTAGGTCTATCTTTTTCTCACATCTTGATCTTATATCTTCCACAATTTCTGCTACTGTTGATACATTTGAAATTATTCCTGATTCAGCTTTTCCTGTTAATCTGGTATAAATAAATTCAACTAGTATTGATTCCTGATCTGCTGGAAACATTTTTTTGGCAAATTGTATCGATCTTATAAATGAGTTAAGTTGCTCGTTTGAGCCATTATACATGGGTATAAGAGCCAAAGCGTCTTCCAAATTGAACTGTGCCATTATTCGCGTTTTGATGTATTTCAATTCCGTTAAATTGTTTGAGATTATATAGTTTAATAAAAAAATGTTATTTTGTTTGATTTGTGCTGGACATATAGGTCATAGAAAATGTTCTGTAGTGTTTGTATTTATCTTTTTATTTTAAAACTTGATGCTAAAAAAAATCAGTATCGAAAATATAATTGTTTCTTTCTTCTTTAATTATTTGCTGGGTACAATATTTTAATATGCTATCATTGATACTAATAACTTGATTCTGTTGCGTTTCTTTGCGTTTGGGCATGTCTGATGCAGCGCAAACTCTAATGTTTGGCTTGCCTTCGCATTTTTGTTCAAATTTGCTTTTGTCATTTTTGTGGATAATTATCTGTATCTAACATGCAAGGGGGATACATTCCTAACCTGTTTTTTATGCTGCTCTTGCCAATTTATACAGCCTCGTTAGTAATATTTCAAATTTACGGTACCTTCTTTAAATACATAGCATGTATTTGTTGTTGTTGCTGTTGCTGATGCTACGCTCGTTACCGGTGCTTGGTGTTTAATCGGTGCTAGGTACATACTCGGTGTTGGATGTGAAGTTCTGCGATGTCATCAGTCGTCGCTCGATGTTCTGTCGTCTCAACCCTGACTCGTTCATTCTTGTCTGCCAATCCATATTGGGCAGTAGGCTCGGTTTTTCTTTTCGTCTTCCACGGTGGGAACGGTTGTTCCATTCAATGACACTGACCGCAGCTTGTTTTGCACTGCACTTTATCATTCCATATCACTTGCTGCAAGAATCGTATCGATTGCTATACTGTACTGTGCTGAACTTGGGTAACAACAACCCTTTTTAACAAAGTGTGCTTTTTTTCTATAGTTTACCCATTTCAAGGTTACTCTACTAGGTAAACCGATCGCATGAGCGTTAATACGTTTTTACACATTTAGGTAGGTTCTCACAACACTGTGTACGGTTAATGTTTGTTCATCAATTAAACATTCAATTTGCACTTACACTGCACTAAATGTTTTTTCTTTTCATTCTGCACTGTACGGAACTTGCTTGTAGTTGTTCTTTCATCGTTATTGCTTTTGTTTACATATGGGTTACTTGCGCCAGCTGCGTTGATGAATGTTCCGTAAAAAAAAATTGCACATTTGACACTTTTTTTTTTCACTTTCCGCCGAATGCCGGTTATGGTCACAATACTTTTGGTTCGTCACACGACACTTAAGCTTTACGTTACCGTTGTACGTATCACATTTTACTTGAAATAATTTTGCTTACACTTCTGCCTGTCGATTGCAGATTAAGGTCACGGTCGCCATGTAATGAGTTCGGAAGTTAGTTACGGTCGCCATGTAATGAGTTCAGAGGATAGCTACGGTCGCCATGTAATGCGATGATCGTACAACTGTACTTTGAGTACCGTCGCGGTAGGTCAGTTTTTACTGACATGAGCCGAGGTGGATTAAAACTTCGTTCGAGCGGACTTTTCGACACTTGATCGTCCAGGCGATCATAGAAACCTTTAGGAGGTTTCCCTTACTGGAAACGTTGGAGTTTAGAGGCCTTACCTTGGGTAGGGGGACATATCTAAACTCTTTAAATGAGAACTCGATAGATGTAGGATGGGCATAGTCCTATCCTGACAGTCCGAACGAATCTGACTTGCCATGATCGGAGTTGGTTTTATTTATACTCAAAAGAAGTTAAGGGTTTCTCACATTTGGTTCCGGGTTGTATGTTGAAAAGTTATTGTTTTCACTCAGCTAGTTACGTTTGTCTTTTGTTGACAAGAACGATGGTTCTTGTCACTAAGTTCCTGTTTTGGGTTATAATGCATAAACTGTTCCTGCTTATGTTGTACGTTTCGGTTGGTTCTGTTAAGTGTGTCACAATTGTTTATGTTGTACGTTTCGGTTGGTTCTGTTAAGTGTGTCACAATTGTTTTTATATGAACGGTGTGGCCTGAGCTCTTCCGGGTGTGTATGGTATGATCTGATTTACTGAGTGTGTTATAATGAATGTGTTACAATGGTGTGATTTGGCTTTCCAATGTGTCTATAGCTGATAGTGTGTATTATAATTAGTTCTGTATAGCAGATATGCTACAGCTGTATTGAGCCAGAACATATGTGTGAATTTATGTTTATTGAATAAGTTGCGAATAATGTTAGCAGATATAGGCATTACAATGGAATTATTTAAATTTGTTGATCTTTGTACTAAGATATTTTGTTACCATATCATTAAAAAAAAATTGAATATAAAGGAGAACTCTGGCAAAGAAAATTGATTTCAACACATAAGCTTACATGTACTTATATTATATTTTTAAATATACACCTTATATTCTACTATCATTAAACTAATCTTACGACAAATTTGAGACAGAGAATTTAATTCTGCCTCTGGATTAAGTCCGACCTTATACCGGGTCTACTCGGTTGCTTATGATCTATAGCTTAATCTACTTAACCTTCTTAACCTACTTAACCTACTTAACCTACCTAACCTACCTAACCTACCTAACCTATTTAACCTACTTAACCGTATTAACCTAACCAAGGCTTTTTATGTTAAGGTATGTATTAATGGCGTAAAATGTACTTTAGCCCCAGTTCGTATTGTCTTAATTGCTACCATTTTACATTTAATATCAGTTATTGGAATGGATCGAAGCGTTGTTGAAATGTCGTTTTCGTATCCAATATAGTTATAGATTTTATCGGAGGCAATAGGAGTAGTAAAGGCTTGAAAACGTCTTACCAAAGGATACCCATGTACAACGACTGATCCTGATTCCTCGATGGCTTTTTCGTACTTAACTATGATATTTCTTTTTGTTAAAAACCAAGAATCCTTAAAATTTTTCCTTAACAAAAATCCTTGCCTAACTTGCAAAATTGTCTCATCCTTTTTTACTTTAAGTGTAGGATACGTCATACTTTCCTGGTTTCTTTGTGCTGCAGTGTCTATGTCTCGCAACAATATAACTTTTCCTATCGCTTGATGCAAACTTCGGTAGCCAGATTTTACGTAACTATGTTTGATTATTTGTAACATATTTTCACAGGAATGTGTTGACAAAGCAATCAGAGGGCCTAAATTGTTAACCTCTTCGTATACATGAAGCAAGAGATGAACATTACTCACTAGATGTATGCGATCGTACACAACACTATAATCCTCAACAAATTTCCTCAACAATGTACCGGCATACTCCCACTGGTCCTTAAATGCCCATGATGATAATATAGTTATAGCGCAATATAATAATTTAAAATGTTCGTATGCTAGTCTACCTATTCTATCAAAACTATTCTATGCAAAACAACTATACCTGCGTAATGTAAAAAACTACCGAATTCAGTACCTTTCCAAAAGTGAAGATAATTAAGAGACCTAAACTTCCTATGAATTTCTGTGGGCAGCAGTATACTTATAAGCTCTTCTGATATTTCATCTATGTCTTCCTTGCACCATTTTTTAAAGGGGGCAAGAGCTCCTTCGACCCAGCCTAGCAGAAGCTTGAAAACAATACCCAATTGTATTAAATGTAATAAATCGCTAGTAGCTATACCTTTTATCATGTCGAACTTTTTTAGATCTGTAAGAGGGGTTTTCCCTCTTCGATGGCCTGTAGAACTGGGTTTTTCTTCTCTAAATTCCTTATCTGTTCTTGGTGGAGCTGTTGTATCCTCGAAAATAACTTTTTTTGGTGTTTTTAGGGAAGTACCACAGCATTTACATTTTAAACACCCATGTACTCCGTTGTAGTAGCAAACTTCTGCAATAAAATTGTACAACGAAATTCATACACATTATTAAAATTAAAATAAAAGAGCGATTCCAATTACTCACGTTTAATAAATGCGCGTGCAGGCGAGTCAGCGATTATGACTCTAACCGAAACAGTTATTTTTTTGCCGTTTAGGTTCATTTTGTGATCATGTAGCCTATTTAGTTCCTCCACCAAAGGTCTCAGGAAAGGCTCAACATCGTTTGGCTTAGAAGTGCCGCAAAATATTCCAACCACCATAACAGGAACATTCGGCATATTGTGCAACTGCATTAGTATAGGCCACATCTGTATTGCGCTGCGGTTATATATTGGTATTCCGTCCACTGAAAGATTCAGCTCAAACACATCCTCTAGTACGTCCACATCGCTGAATAAAAATAAAAGAAAATACTAATGTTAGAAAGGTATTACACGATTGCTTAAACAATAATTAGTTTACCGAAAATAAAGTTGAAAACAACATTCAACGCCTTGGTACCACATTTCACCTCCACCTGGAACCTTAGTAATCTGCTCGCTGACGTTAACCGGAGCTTTCAGCAATGTCCTAACATCCTGTGGAAGAGATGAAAAAGCAGAAAGAGAAGACGCTTTTCGCAGTATTCATAGTAAATTATTACTCCCGCTACGAGCAACTTTATTGCGAATAAACCATGTTCGCAAAGAGTCTCGTAGCTTCGCGCTTTCTGGATCAGTTTCCAGGCTCGCCTCCTCCAAAAACTCTGCCTCCAAAAACTCTCCCTCCAAATACTCTTCCTCTAAATACTCTTCGCCATCAGTATCTTCGTTGTGGATGGATCCTTCATCGCTAGCACGTTCGTCATCTGTATTGTTTTCGTCCAAATACTCCTCTTCCATTGATGCCACAGGACCTTCACAGGGTTCATTCATAGTAACATCTACAATTAAACAATAAAAAGAGATGTTAGTTGATTTTTTGATTGATTTAAACCAAGCAAAACCATAATAAGTCAAGCAAATACCCTCGGCAGATTGCTGAGCTGCTGGCTGGCTGCTGGGTCCGGCAGAATCATTTTGCAATGCCCACTCCTTTTCAAACTGCTCTTCCAGTTTCGCGGCTTTTTTTATAAAGCTCTCCACTTCGCTTTAACTTTTTCGGGAACATTTTCGACGACTAAATCTTCCGTCTGAAATGGCAAATAAAAAAAAAAACAACACTTCTACGGATCTTTTAATGTTCAAAACAGTTTGGCTTTGTTGAACGAATTTTCGATGAGCAAAATCAATTTTGTTTTGCTTTGGCGCAACGTAAATTCGTTCAGCAATTTTTTATAACTTTATCACTCCTAAAACTGTAAAACGTTATAGAAAATTTCGAGATAAACGTAAATTGATTCGCAGAGCGACACATGCAGTTCGTGAACAACAAGTGTTTTGGTACTTTAAAATACCACGGCTCATTGTCTCACCTCTATCGGGTATCCACATACACCACACAACCACACACCTCACCGTGCAGCACGTAGTTCAACTCACATGAGCAAGATCGGCAGCCGGTCCAAAATCCGACCTCACTATCATGTGGTAAGGCATCTCATCCGATCGATGAAGCGCGCCAGATCGTCTCATGAGAAAATTTGGCGCTAGCCCAAGGTGGAATGTATAATGAGGTGTAGTTATAGCGCTTTTGGCGATCCCCCCCCTGGGCTTCGATTTTGACAGATGGTTTTCCGCTTGTATATGTATTGATGGATTGTTTACGTTTTGCATGGTCAATATTTGGTGGAGATCAATTTGGGTGAATATTTTAGTTTATTAGAACACAGTCCGTGATTTAAAATGGAAATTTTTCTTCGAGAACTTGAAGCGTTCGTCAAAAGCGGAAAACTAACTGTCAGTTTTCTTCGTCGATTCTTCTTCCACCTAGCTGTCAAAACGGGCTTATAACTTGACCTGATATCTTTACGGTCCTTGCGCTAGCCAGAATGCTCACCATACAAACCTCTGCAGCTCACCATGGCGATGAGAAAGACAATGCTCGCTCAGTACGGGGGAGGCAGCCAAAGGCAGCGTCTCAGTATGAAAACGTCAAGCTGTCATCGGGCTCGCTATAGTGAGATGCTGTTCGATTGTCATTTGGGATGTATTCTTTTTTGACACGGGGCCATGGTGGCAAGGGATCTTGGAAGTGAGTGCTGTTTGTGTTAGCCAATTAGCTACCAAGAAGTTTTATAAGCAACATTTCGTGGATTTCTGAACCCAAGTTCCTACAAATTCCAGTCAATAAATTGTTTTGTAATGTCTGAAAAAAAGACCAATCTGGAAAATTTATGAAATTGATTTTATGTTAAAAGCTTACACTGGGAAAGTTACTAGATAATATTTTTAAATTTTATTGATCATTTGAACACCTACAGCCGACATCACATTTCAGCGATTTGTATCGAGCAAAAAAAATGTCAAATAACATTCATTCTACTTTTTTTGCAATCATGTCATCGCAAAAGCGTTGATGATTATTGCCTAAATGATTGTCGCTCTTGGAATGCCGTGTCACGGTAACCATGAATATCAAGATCAAAAAATGATTTTGACAACCGCTTACTGTGAATATCATAAAAAATATCGACAATCAACAACACTGGTTGCGAGTAGTATCATCTGCTCGAAATCTTTAAGTATTATAAATAATAATTATTGTTTACTTATAAACATACAGTTTTCGCAGTGTTATTCGTCGAAAAGATCACTTTTTTCTATTTTTGTGGATTTTTGCAAAATAAATGTGTAAATTCAGACAAAAACAGAAAAAAACAATTCAGGGATGGAAACAACTTAAACAAAACACAGCCAAATTTATAAACTTTAGACAAAATGAAACCGCATCAGGCGATCTTTTTAATTCTTCTGAAATCATTCCAATCGTAAGCGAAGTATTTCGCAAGCTACAAAAGTGCAAAATAAAACAGGATAAAATAACAGTGATCTTCGAAGTAGTCGCTAAAGTTTTTTCCCGTGATGGATTACTCTAATAAATTAACAATTTCCTACTGAAATGCGAACAGCATATCCAATCAAAAGATGGATTTTATCCATCATTTAAACCAACATGATATAGACGCTATGTTGGTTGTCGAAACTTTTCTAAAACCAGTGCATACTTTTTCTATTCTGCTTTATAAAGTGTATAGAGTTGACAGACTAACGGGACCACAAGAAGGGGTTCTAATACTGATCAAATGCAATTTAAAACGCCAATTATCGAAACACAATCAGCTAAGAATAATCGAAACACTAAGTGTTGAAGTGATTGTTCGAATTCTAGTGACAACCAGAAACTACTCTTTAAAGAAGCTCAAAAAGGTAAATTTTCTATACATTTTCCAGATAAACCCACATACATTTCATCCAACCCCACCAAAAACTCCTCCACTCTGGATTTAATGCTAACCAATAACATGTGTACAACAACGGAATTACGAACCAAAACTGCTCTCACGTCTGATCATTTACCATTAAGAACTCATCTTTTGAATTTGTCGCATATAACTCTATTTCCAACTACAGCAAGGCAAATTGGAAGAATTTCAAATATTTTTTTAAAAATAGCATAGACCTTACCGAAAGTTTACTACTCTCATTGCATCAGCAAAACAATGTGCCATCCCAAAAGTAATTCCGGGAAAGTATAATACAGTAGAGCGTCGATTATCCGGGCAGCTCCGGACCGGACGGTTACCGGTTATTCTACTGAAACTAAAGACCGCGGGACCATGGGGATTCTCAACGCTCATTTTCTCAAGCACTCATGAGTGCTTTTGAGAAATCCTCGTTCTCAGCGTTTGTTGAATAGGAACAAAATTGATTTTGAGAATCTTTGAGAATCTTTGAGAAAGGTGAGGACGCAGCGATCGGCTTACTGAAAAATCAGTACTTTTTCTATTCTTTTATCGGTAATCACTTTGGAAAATGTGTCTTATGTTTATAATTGAAAAAAAAATCCGATCAAAAACTATTTAAAGCTCCAAATAAAGCATGAGTGGCTTAATCAGTTTCTCAGAGTGAGAAAAATTGACGACGGCCACGAGCTCGCATCTGAGAACAAGTTTCGAGTGCTTGAGAATGTTTTCTCAGCTTGAGAAAGCCCCGTGGCACCGCGGCCAAACACGTGATTTTTTAACTCGTCGTTTACTGCACTACTTTATTGCTCAAATCGTACAACGTAGCAAAGTAAACTTTCGCGGTGGATCGTTAAAAAAATTCACGTTAGCTTTCCTATGCTTTCTGACTTCATCTCATGGCTCGCGCGATGGCCGTTTTTCGATTCGCGCGGCAATGTTTTTTCTGCTCCCTCTGGTAACGCCAAATCGGCGACGTTACGGTTTGGCTGTCAACGGCATAATAATAAACACAAATTGTACACAACAATTTGTCACTTTTTGCCAACCTCGTTGTTTTATACAACACTCACTTTAAATAACATAATTACACAGGAAATAACACTAATAGCCTCTTTAAAATTGTAAATAAACTTAAATACGAGTAACACTTTATTCCAACCCTCTAACTAGAGAACAGAATGTTATTAACCGCCATAGAAAAAAGCAATGCCCTCAAAACACACTTTCAAAACTCGCATCACTTAACTTGAAACACAATTAGTCCTATAGAAAGAAAAGTAACAAAAGAAATGATTTTTTTTTTACGAAAGCAACAATAATGAAATTAAGAGGCTTCCTGTAAAGACGATACTGTACCTTAAAATAATTTTCGATAGTTGCTTAAAAATTGGTTACTTCCCTTCCCAATGGAAAATAGCGTAAATAGTGGTTATTCCAAAGCCCGGAAAAGATCACTCGAGCCCAGAAAATTATAGACCAATTTCTCTCCTAAGTGCAAACTAAACTACTATACTAAACCAAAACTAAGGGCAAAAAATAATTGCACACAATACACGTTTGCACATAGCAGATACATAGCAGATGTAACAACGTCATCTCACAATTCCAATGTAATTTCTAACCCGGTAAGTCTACAACACACCAGTTACACAGACCTAAAAATTGAGTACTAAAAATCGAAATAGAAAAGAATCCACTGGTCTAGTTTTGTTAGACACTGAAAATTCATTTGACTCTATTTGGCATGATGATCCTTTATACAAAATTATACAATTCAAATTACCCACATATCTTATAAAAATAATTTGATCATTTCTCTAAAAAAGGAATAACTCAGTTTATGTCGGACAAACCAAATCTCAAACATTCGTACCCGTAGCTGGAGTACTGCAGAGAAGTATTTTATCATCTATACTATTCAATTTCCAATTTTTTTTTTACAATTCAATTGCCAGTCTCGTAGTACAGTCGTCAACTCGTACGACTTAACAACATGGGTTCAATCCCCAAATAGACCGCGCCGCCATACGTAGGACTGACTATCCTGCTATGGGGGGGGATCAATTAGTCACTGAAAGCCCAAGCCCACAAGTGGTACTGGCAGGCCTTGACCGACAACGGTTGTTAAGCCAAAGAAGAAGAAGAAGAAGAAGAACTATTCAATTTATTTATTTCTGACCTGACCTCATCAAAAAACTCAACAAACTATTTGTATGCAGATGATCTAGCAGTCACAGTCCCGCACGACAAAATCGAGCAGTTTTGTAGC
Source organism: Anopheles coluzzii (assembly GCF_943734685.1). NCBI lineage: Eukaryota > Metazoa > Arthropoda > Insecta > Diptera > Culicidae > Anopheles > Anopheles coluzzii. Next base: position 79,424,972 of record NC_064670.1, on the reverse strand, counting down.
TCGGATTTTCGATCGCTTTCCGCCAAAAGCGATCGAGAAAGCGAGCAGAAATGTCAGGGAAAACGCTTGGATTCCGATCGAAGAAATATTTCAATCCTAAAATTTCAGCGCTGAAACATTCGAAATATTTCATTTATAAATTTGCAACAATTTTAAATGCGAAATATTTCACAGCTATGGGCTGTGAAATATGTTTGCAGTTTCAGTTTGAGAAGTTTTCGATCGCTTTGCGCAGCGGGCTTTCTCGATCGCTTTTGGCGGAAAGCGATCGAAAATCCGAGCTACAAAACTGCTCGATTTTGTCGTGCAAGTAACACGCCCGCTGCGTAAAGCGATCGAAAACTTCTCAAACTCAAACTGCAAACATATTTCACAGCGCATGGCTGGCCACCTCGCTGTGAAAGATTTTGAGCGGTTCATGTTGCAGGCCCTGAATGAATGCACGCCGGTGAAACAACCTAAACGAGGCCCCCTTGGGGTGACAGAACGCTGCGCAGGCTCACAACGGCTAAATCTGCCGCGTATCGCGATTATCCGTTGTGTAGATGTCCCGCCGCATTGCGCTACTATAATATTGCACACTCTCTCTATCAGCTCTATAACAGGATCCGCTACCTGCGGCACGTACGGCGTATGGTTTTGCGCTGCCGCGGTAATTCACGTGTACAGTGGAACTTCGCAAACAATCGTCGGAAATCTATTGGTTTTCCTAGCTCCGTCAGTTACAACGGGCGCAACGGCAACAATCCGTCTGCTGTATGTGATATTTTTTCCTCACGCTTTACCGTCACCTTCCTTTCAGCGGTAACTGATGAGAGGCAGATAGCCGACGCATTATCAAACGTACCGGTGGATGCTATGGCCCCAAACTTGCCGATCATCGATGAGTATTCAGTCTCGAAAGCGATTGACAGGCTGAATCCTTCGTTTGCTCCAGGGTCTGACGGGATCCAGGCTTCCACGCTTAAGCGTTGTGGTATCACAATCGCGCCCATCCTGGCCTCGATTTTTCGAGACTCGCTGCGTTCGGGCATCTATCCTGCCTGCTGGAAAACTTCGTGGCTTATTCCAGTGCACAAAAAGGAGGAGAAATCAAATGCGTGTAATTACCGTGGCATTACATCGCTTTGTGCCTCCGCTAAGGTCTTCGAGCTCCTGGTGTACGAACCTCTCCTCGCGGCTGCCTCGAACTACATTAGCGCAGGTCAACATAGATTTGTCCCTCAGCGTTCAACCATCACCAACCTGGTTGAGTTCGTTAGCCTCTGCCATAGGACCATCGATGCCGGCTCGCAGATCGACGCAGTCTACACGGACATCAAGGCTGCCTTCGATAGCGTTCCGCACGCCTTGCTGCTCGCAAAGCTCGAAACGCTTGGTCTGCCTGTGCAGCTGCTGGCCTGGATGCATTCCTATCTTGCTGGTAGCACATACTGCGTGAAGATGGTGAATACGGCGAACATCGCGTCGTACCGATGCTTCTTCGGGGGTGCCGCAGGGGAGTAACCTTGGACCGCTGCTGTTTGTCATTTTCCTGAATGACGTAACACGGTTGCTCCCTCCTGATAGTCACTTACTGTATGCGGACGAAGCGAAGCTGTTCCTGCCTATCCGTGACCGGTCAGACCAACTTCGCCTTCAAGCCATTCTAAGTGCCTTCCAGTCATGGTGCTCTTTCAATGGTCTTGCATTGTGCGTCGATAATTGTGTTGTCGTTACGTTTGCGAGAAACCGGAGCCCCTTAGTGTATGACTATGCGTTAAATGGATCTACCACTGGGCGCAAAAGCTGTGTCACGGATCTAGGAATGCTCCTTGACGAAAAGTTGAGTGCTAGAATATGCTACGGTAGTATGGTGGCCTACAGCTGCTCGCCCCCTAGCTCGTTTAGAGTCGATCCAGCGCAAATTCACGCGGTTCGCTTTGCACTCCTGGAGTGTACAACTTGACTATGAGAGACGCTGTGCGTTGCTTGGCATCGAGACTTTGAAGCAACGATACTTCTTGACAATCGGATCGACTCGCCCGCGCTTCTTTCGAAGCTCAACATGTATGTCCCGCCGAGTTCGCTCCCAGCTAGAACGTTTCTTGACGTGGAGGAACGCCGCACTCGCGTTGGCTCCTCTGCTCCGTTTATTCGTACGTGGCGTGAGTTTAATGTTATTTGTGATCGTCATCAACCTGACATGTCGCGGTCCGTTGAATTTTAATTAACAAATAACAAATAACAAATAACAAATAACAAATAACAAATAACAAATAACAAATAACAAATAACAAATAACAAATAACAAATAACAAATAACAAATAACAAATAACAAATAACAAATAACAAATAACAAATAACAAATAACAAATAACAAATAACAAATAACAAATAACAAATAACAAATAACAAATAACAAATAACAAATAACAAATAACAAATAACAAATAACAAATAACAAATAACAAATAACAAATAACAAATAACAAATAACAAATAACAAATAACAAATAACAAATAACAAATAACAAATAACAAATAACAAATAACAAATAACAAATAACAAATAACAAATAACAAATAACAAATAACAAATAACAAATAACAAATAACAAATAACAAATAACAAATAACAAATAACAAATAACAAATAACAAATAACAAATAACAAATAACAAATAACAAATAACAAATAACAAATAACAAATAACAAATAACAAATAACAAATAACAAATAACAAATAACAAATAACAAATAACAAATAACAAATAACAAATAACAAATAACAAATAACAAATAACAAATAACAAATAACAAATAACAAATAACAAATAACAAATAACAAATAACAAATAACAAATAACAAATAACAAATAACAAATAACAAATAACAAATAACAAATAACAAATAACAAATAACAAATAACAAATAACAAATAACAAATAACAAATAACAAATAACAAATAACAAATAACAAATAACAAATAACAAATAACAAATAACAAATAACAAATAACAAATAACAAATAACAAATAACAAATAACAAATAACAAATAACAAATAACAAATAACAAATAACAAATAACAAATAACAAATAACAAATAACAAATAACAAATAACAAATAACAAATAACAAATAACAAATAACAAATAACAAATAACAAATAACAAATAACAAATAACAAATAACAAATAACAAATAACAAATAACAAATAACAAATAACAAATAACAAATAACAAATAACAAATAACAAATAACAAATAACAAATAACAAATAACAAATAACAAATAACAAATAACAAATAACAAATAACAAATAACAAATAACAAATAACAAATAACAAATAACAAATAACAAATAACAAATAACAAATAACAAATAACAAATAACAAATAACAAATAACAAATAACAAATAACAAATAACAAATAACAAATAACAAATAACAAATAACAAATAACAAATAAAACAAATAGTGATACGACGGAACAATATCCGACTTCGACTGGTGAAGGGTGCGGAGAGGGTGCAATTACAACAAGGTTTACCACATCCTGCCTTTCTGGTCCTGGTTCCTGAATAATCCAATGTGTTGAGCCGTTGACGTCGCCAGCATCATACACAGCAGTATCTTCAAACATGGATGAATATTTTTTCGCAGAAAGTCTTCCTGACGCCACGACGATTTGTGTACAGCCGACCGCGTCGACAGTTTTAGCTACAAATCTACTACCATCCACGTCCACAGCACCTGAGCAATGTTCACCGAATATTGCCACGCTGGCAGCTAGCCTTCATCGTGACACGATTTTGATCGTTGAAAAAATCTGACACGTGTCCGGTGATGATATTATCGGATGAAATTTTGTCGGCGAATTCCGCATTGATTTCAAGCATAGAATCCCGATAAGTCGTAGATCAGATAGAAACAAATCAAATCACTTCACTTAACCACATGCACCAGTTTTATGACAGTGAATCACTTAACCAGACCTGATAAGGACACATATGTTGCGAAGAAAGCCGTGTTGAAAAAAAACACAAACAGATCAAGCTTTCGTTATGTTAACCGAAATTTTAAATAAAGTGAAACAGATGCAAAAAATTCGGTAAAATGCATTTTCACTTCATTTATAGAAAATTAGAAATTTGATAATGTTGGAACAAATGGAACATAAACTACAATCAGACCCAACATATGCTTATGCAATAGTACAACGCATTGATGCGACAATTGATTCTCAGTATGCCAGACATAGATTGCAATATAGTTGCTAAGTTACAGTTTTGTAGGTATGTAAATATTTTGTGTTTGTTTCAGGCTGTAGCAACAAACCATATTTTCTCTACATATTCCTAATCAACTTGCATACCAATAATTCAACAAAAACTTACACAAAAACTTACACATCGCTGATGAAAGAAGCGATGATGAAGAATCTTAATTAACAATACCTCCTCATGAATTATTTTTTTTATAAAACGAACTGTGATGCACATAATATATTAGAATTGCAATTAGTACAATAAGCTTCAATAAATGAAAAGAACTGTGATGTACATGGTATACTAGAGATACAATGGTATTGGTATGGTTTTACCCACATCCTATAGTTTAGCTTCATAGTGATACAAAGAAAATTTAACAAGGGGTCTAATTTTTTTTTACATCTTCGTAAACATGCAATAAATTATGCACATTGCTGGTGATACGATCTTCCCCGTAAATTGTTACATACTGTGGAATAAACTGTTTAAGCATCATATGTGCAGGATGCCAATGCTCTCTGTAACATTCGAAACAGAATAGACTAATCGCACAAAAGTATAACATGAAATGTTAATACTGTTCTTTATTTAACACCTCCTTCAACACTATGAATCTGGCATAGTTCAAAAACACTTTAAATTCACTTACTTTTCAAAAACCAGTATCTTTAATACTACACAATTTTCAGTGAAAATCTAGAGGAATTTCCACGTTGTCAAGAATGTTATTGATTCTATTTAATGTATCTTGACTCCATTTAGGACGTCTACCTAACTTGCCAGATTTCTAGCCAGTAATTGTAGTAACTTTCGTGTTACTCTGAAGTCAATCAGGTGCAACAGATCAGCAATAATTATATTCTTAATGATATCGAAGTGGAGAAGACGTATAATTGGCGTTGTTTCCCTGTGATGCTTACCATTATTGGAATTCTTAAAATCGTTGTGTGTTCTCGGTGGTGCGTCTATGTCGAGAAAACATATCACTTTTGCAGTTTTTTCAAATTTACCTTGAACGGAATATTTATGGCATCCATTTTTCTGGTTGAAGTAGGCTACAGACCAAAATAAAAACAATATTAGTCACAATTATCACAGGTTAATATTTTATTATACCAAAATAATTTAAATAGTAACTTGATTTGTGCATGTTTTTCACAATCAACCTTTTATAAATGCTTGTCAGCGATGATAGAACAAACGAGTATTGTAATCAGTTTATTAGATTTTGGAATGCCTTTCTCCATAAATTCGTTAAGATTAGTAGAGTTCTTCTTCTTCTTGGCCTGCTCAATGAGCACGTCTCGTAGACATGGCCAAGTCGCCAATTCGTTTCCAGGAAACTCGGTCCTGGGCTGCAGTCCTCCAACCACGGTTGCATCCGATCTCCGACAGGTGCGACTCCACCTGATCCAGCCAGCGAGCTCGCTGTGCTCCTCTACGCCTCGTGCCGAACGGGTCGCTGACGAGCACCTTCCTGGTGGGGCATGAGTCCGGCATCCTCATCACGTGCCCCAGCCAGCGTATCCTTCCGGCTTTGATGACCGTCAGGATGTCTGCACCGCCAAACAGCTCAGCTAGCTCGTGGTTCATCCTCCTTCTCCACACGCCGTGCTCGCACACACCGCCAAAGATAGTCCTTAGCACCCGCCGTTCGAAAATGGCGAGTGCATTGGCGTCCTCCGTCAGTAAAGTCCAGGACTCGTACCCGTAGAGGACCAACGGACGAATCAGTGTGCGATATATCGCGCATTTCATGTGTTGTTGGAGTCTTCTGGATCGCAGGAGTTTGTGGAGCCCGAAGTATGCACGACTTCCCTGAACAATGCGCTTTCGGATTTCGCTGCTTACGTTGTTGTCCGAAGTTACGATCGTGCCAAGGTAGCAGAACTCCTCTACCACCTCGAGATCGTCGCCGTCAACTGATACTCTGCTTCCGAGTCGGGCTCTATCACGGTCAGAGCCCCCGGCAAGCAGGTACTTTGTCTTCGTCGCATTGATCCTCAATCCAATCCTAGCGGCTTCGCGTTTCAGTCGGGTGTACGCCTCGCACACCGCCGCAGATGTTCGCCCGATGATGTCGATGTCATCCGCGAAGCCAAGAAATTGGAGAGTTCGGGTGAAAATCGTGCCCCGGATGTCGAAGCCCGCGCTTCGCATGACACCTTCCAGAGCGATGTTGAACAGCAAACAGGAGAGTCCATCCCCTTGCCTCAGACCCCGGTGAGATTCGAACGCTTCTGACAGCATGTTCGTCACTCTCACCTTGCACTGCACCCCGTCCATAGTGGCCCGCAACAGTCGTACAAGCTTCCCAGGGAATCCGTGCTGCTGCATGGTGTTCCATAGTTCGGTCCGATCTATGATTAGTAGAGTTAAGTAGGTAAATTAAATGATCAAGGTATTCCTTTAGGTTTGCGGGTTTTGGTCGTCCCAAATAAATCGAAGAGATTCGTCGAAGAGATAATCGGAAACTATCAAAGAGGATTCCGAAACGGAAAATCAACCACTGATCAAATCTTCACCATGCACCAGCAGATCTTGGAGAAGATGGCTGAATACAGAAACGATACATACCATCTCTTCATTGACTTCAAAGCCCCATATGATAGCATAGTCAGGGTAAAACTGTATGACGCTATGAGCTCATTTGGAATCCCGGCCAAACTGATAAGGCTAGTTAGAATGACTATGACCAACGTCACATGCCAGGTGAGGGTGGATGGAAAACTCTCAGGACCTTTTGCTACCATCAAAGGTCTGCGCCAGGGGGACGGGCTTGCTTGTCTCCTATTCAACCTGGCGCTAGAGAGGGCCATCCGTGACTCGAGGGTGGAGACCACGGGAACCATCTTCTATAAGTCAACCCAGATCCTGGCATACGCTGATGATATAGACATCATTGGTCTGCGGCTCTCCTATGTAGCAGAAGCCTACCAAGGGATTGAGCAGGCGGCAGAGAGCCTCAAATTGCAGGTAAAGACCAAACTGATGGTTTTAACATCAGCGGGCCTACCAATCAATAATCAGAATCTACGTAGGCGTGATGTGAGGTGAACGCACATTTGAAGTCGTCCCAGAATTCATCTATTTGGGGACAAAAGTCAGCAACGACAATAGCATGGAAGCTGAGTTGCGCGCAGGGATGCTGGCTGCCAACCGGTCATTCTACAGCCTGAAAAAACAGTTCACCTCAAAGAACCTGTCGCGACGGACGAAGCTGGGAATATATAGTACCTGTATAGTACCAGTACTCACATACGCCTCTGAGACATGGACACTGTCCAAATCTGATCAAACCCTCTTAGCCGCGTTCGAGAGCAAGATGCTCAGAAGGATACTTCTGAGGAGGACAGAGGAGGCGTGGTAGGCCCAAATTGAGGTGGCAAGATGGCGTGGAGGCGTCCGCCATTAAGGCCGGGATACCGGACTGGCAGACGAAGGCGCGAGACCGTGTGCGGTTTTGGACACTCCTGAGGCAGTCCAAGTCCGCAAAGCGGTTGTAGCGCCGGATAAGTAAAGTTAAGTAATTATTTTTTGCGGTGTTATTTGTAGTAGTAGTGGAATTCATTTGGGATGATATATAGTTGAGTTTAAGTTTAACATGCATGCATGCATGCAATATTCCGCTACCGATTTGCAACATTCACCTAAGTGATCGAACTAACCCTTATATGATTCGAAACTTTGTAAGATCTTCATTCCAAAACATAAGCGATAAAAATCAGCCTTCTAAATTTATACACCTTGGAATAAGCCCACCTGTATATTTTACCCACTTAGATAGCTGCTCCAAAACTGCATACAATGCAAACAGCTGACAGGCTGAAATTTCAGCCTACGAACTTAAAACGGAAAGGGCCGCAATAATAGTTTGAACATTACTATCCCCACTATTTGTCCTTTTTTATTTATTTATTTATTTATTTATTTATTACGATACAAATATCCGCCTCAGAGGGCTATATATAGGGAAACTTACTGACTAAAACTTAAAATTAATGATAACAAACAAATACTTAAATCTAACTAGACAAACATATACTAGACAGCAAGCAATTTGTAACACAGCCAACACACGTAAAATGAAAGAATTAGGATGGGGAAACAAAAAGGGAGTCGAAGAACAGAAGGAAGAGGGGGCGAAGGGATTGAGGAGGAATATGAAAATCAAACACACCAGAGGCACTGTTGAAGCGATGGAGGGATCGAAAAAACGGATCATTGGTGCCATACAGCGTTCTTCTCGACGGAATTTGAAGGAAATCGCGGCGTCGAAGAAAGCGAGCAGGCGCGTACAGCGGTATTCTGTTAAGAAGTGAAGGACAATCAATCTCGTTCCGAAGCAAACCACTGATAAGCAAAGCTTGAGAAGCAGAGCGACGATCATGCAGTGTCATCAATCCAAGCATACGGCATCGGACTTCATAAGGGGGAAGAGAAGCACCCGATTGCCCTAAAAGACGCCTAATGGCAATACGGGTGAATCTGCGTTGAACACTTTCAACCCTTTCAATCCATACCGAGCTGACCGGGCACCACACAATGCTAGCATATTCTAAAATAGGGCGGACTAAGCTACAGAAAAGGGCTTTGAGGCATATAGGGTCACGCACATCATTTGCCATAGCACAAATCATTCCTAGTACACTATTGGCATGGTTAATGGTACGCTCAATATGATGATTGAATGACAGCTTTGCATCAAGGTGAACCCCAAGATCACGAATGACATTAACACGATTTAATACAACAGAGTTTAGTGAATAATTATGAGACAACACATTTAAGCTCCGAGAGAAAGATATACAAGCACATTTATTGATACACAGGGAGAGAAAGTTAGCAGAACACCAAGAAGAGAAGGAGTCTAACAGACATTGGAGAGAGACACATGAATTAGAGTCAGTGATAGGACAAAATATTTTTAAATCATCTGCAAACATAAGGAAGGAATCGGATGGAAGAACAGAACACACATCATTGACAAATAAAATAAAAAGTAAAGGACTCAAGACACTACCCTGGGGTACACCCGACGAACAATGAAACTCATAAGAAAAACCGTCATTCAATTTAACACAACAAAAACGATTCGATAGAAATGATTGTAGCCATTCAAGAAAGAAAGGAGAGAAGCCAAGTTTCTTGAATTTAGCAATGAGCAGAGAATGGGGGATTTTATCAAACGCAGCTTTGAAATCGGTATACACAGCATCAACCTGCATGCCAGAGTCCAGATTTAAGAGTACTGAGGAAACAAGTTTTTCTTTTTTAGTGGCCGTCGTATATGACCCTAAATTTACTTCTTGCCTTGTTTCGCTGGTTTTCTTAGGCCCGTGGCAGCGCTCATCCGGTGCGATTTTATCGGACGAGATTTAAATGGGATTTGACAGATAACGTCGGACGTGCGAATTCGTCGTACGACGGAATCAAAAAAATTTGATTCCGTCGGATCGTTGTATCCGATTTTATTTGTCAAATTTAATTTAACAGTATAAACCCAAAATTCATGTTTTTTCTCGAGGTGACATCTGTTTGTTTGGAACTTTGTTTGTATTGAAAACCAAATAACAGTTCGTAGTTTTTCAGCCATGTCGAACGTGCGTGTGGACATACCTTCCACATTGCTTAAAGAGCGAAAGAATAGATACATAATCGCGAATTATTAAATTAGAACAGCTGAGAAGCATAAAATCCACATTGCTGTGAACTACATCTACAGGTGATAAATGAAATTACATATAAAATGAACTTTTTATTGAAATACTATTGTAAAATCGAACATTGTTTCAACAAAACTACTGTTTAGGTAACCAGCTCATAGTGTTTTTTTTTAAATATCACATAATTAGTGAAACAAAACGCAACATTGTATTTATATACTTTATGGATCATACACACCGGAGCCACCGATTTGACGGCTTAATGGATCTAACACACCGGAGCCACCGATCCAGAGTAGGACGCTTTCATCCTTGACTTTGCCCGATTCGTACTGAACAGGGCCCGAATAGAAATGATAGTGCCCTATTGAGGGTTTGCGTTACCTGAATAAGTATTTACGGCGCCCGATAACACTTTTACGATGCTCGATTACCTAGGTAAACCGTGTAAAGCTCATAAGAGAATATAGAGAGATGGACTCTTATAATCTCTTTTCTTTTGTACTACGAATGGTTCGCTAAACTAAACAAAACTTGTTATTCAAGGGTCCATTGAACTTTATTTTTAATTAAAAAAAGGTTTGTAATTATTTTTTTATTTATTCCAGATATTGTTGCCAGAAATAAATGGCGAAACTTACGGGACACATTCGCTCACAAACTAGCTGAAATAAATCAGTCATCTGGGTCGGGATACAAGCATGTCAGATGGAAGTTTTACGAACAGATGAGCTTCCTCAAAGACATACTTTCGTCCCGACCCAGAGCTGGGAATCTCGAGTCATCTTGGCAAGGTAGTTTTTTTTTCTACTATTTTATTTTATTATTTGGTATTCTATTTCTCTTTATCATCCTCATACAAACAGATGAAAGTATCGAATATTTGGAAGAGAGCGATGATCTTCTAGATCATTTGGACCCGGTAACAAATAAACAGAGAGCAACAGAAAACAACAGAAAGCGGAAACAGGATGATCGAGTGCTGCAGGACATTGTTAATGTGGAGAAGAAGCGCAACGAACTTTTAAAACAAAAACAACAAAAAAGCTCCAACTACCACGTAATGATGAGTGTTGTTACACTCCTTGATTCATTACCCGATCTAAATGATGAGTTGGATGCAAGTGAGGAGATATTAGAATTCGCTTACCAAGTAATTAAATCAAAGTGAAGAAAAAAAACAAAGGAAGAAAATAAAAAAATAGCTTGAGTGAGAACACAACTACCAATCGTCTCGTTGAAAAGACAACACAGTACCATGCTGAGCGTGTTAGTCTGTGTTGTCTATTCAAAGAGACGATTGTTATAAACATGTGGACAGTTGTTATATTAGTTTTACTCTACTAGTTACAATAATTTAATTATTGTGACTGAAATTGAATTTGTGATATGAATAAAAAGAACTTGTTATGAATTTTCAAAATATATCCTTTATCATTTTATTTCCTTAATATTTTTCGAACAATAAATTGGCAATGAGCTTCCTGACTAAAAACGGTTTAATGGTATTGGCTGGTATCATTGAATCCGTTCGTAGCGAGAACGTACGGCGTTATAATGAAATTCTTGAAACACATTTCTTTAGCCAGGTCCTACAACGCCGCATTATATAACTGTAACAACCATCTAGAACGTTAGGAAAATGAGTGTCAGGACGTACACCGCCGCAACGAACGGATTCAATAATACCAGCCATTGTTTTTTTATAGCGATAATCTTGGCAATCTATGTTTTTACTTCTGCGAATATGTATTTCATCGAAAATTATTGATAATTCGAACAAAAAAGTAATTTTTGAAGACATTTCGAATGATTGAAATGGATGATTGTTTGCCCTGTTCCTGTTGGTGTTGGATTGTGGGTTAGTGTTATCCATTGATTCCATGCTTTCTTTAAAATCTATGCACATGTTTGGCAAAAGGCATGCTGTTCTGACGATTATTGAGACGTGTTCCGGAGTTGTCTGGAGTTCTTGCTTGACCAACTGGCACCAACACACCAAAGGCGCATTCAACGCAGCGTCTCACCATACTCAGCAGATGGTTGAAGTAATTTTTTGCCGGATCTTCACTATCTGGAAAAGGCCGCAGTAAGAAAGGTTTTAGCGAAAAACCCTGATCGCCTATAAACACGTGAGGCATTCTTTGGGTAGTACTAGGCAGTGGTTTAGGAGGAGGGATATTGAACCGATTTGAACGAATGTGCTCAAACAATGATGATGACGATTTATAGACGCCGCTATCGCTACGACTCCCATATTCACCAACGTCAATGGCGATACATTTCCAATTCACATCTGCTACTGCTGGGAAATGCAGAGAAAAATATTTTTTATAGTTATAATATTGTGTACCTGAAAATGCCGGGGCCTTCATTCGAATATGCTTGCCATCTATGGCGCCGAAACAATTAGGAAAATTCCATTTATGGCAAAACTCCTTTTCCACATTCCTAAATGCAGACGTTGTCGGGAACGGGATAAACTCTTCATTAAACGTGTTCCAAATTGCCTCTCATGTTTAGTAGCCCGCACGACAAAATCGAGCAGTTTTGTAGCTCGGATTTTCGATCGCTTCCCGCTGCGCAAAGCGATCGAAAACTTCTCAAACTGAAACTGCAAACATATTTCACAGCCCATAGCTGTGAAATATTTCGCATTTAAAATTGTTGCAAATTTATAAATGAAATATTTCGAATGTTTCAGCGCTGAAATTTTAGGATTGAAATATTTCTTCGATCGGAATCCAAGCGTTTTCCCTGACATTTCTGCTCGCTTTCTCGATCGCTTTTGGCGGAAAGCGATCGAAAATCCGAGCTACAAAACTGCTCGATTTTGTCGTGCGGGTTTCCACCAAAAGCGATCGAAAAAGCGAGCAGAAATGTCAGGGAAAACGCTTGGATTCCGATCGAAGAAATATATCAGTCCAAAAAATTCAGCGCTGAAAATTTCGAAATATCTCATTTATAAATTTTTAACAATTTTGAATGCGAAATATTTCACAGCCATGAGCTGTGAAATATGTTTGCAGTTTGAGTTTGAGAAGTTTTCGATCGCTTTGCGCAGCGGGAGACAATGAGGCCGATTATATTGTGAGCAATACAATATGTGAATGATAAAGACTAAAAAGGTATTCCAGTCGATAAATACCTGAAAGAGAAACAATACTTTAGTAAACGCTCATATGACAATTTTGTTTTCTTTATTTATAAAAAATCTAGATTTCAGGTGCTGTTATCGAAATAAATGGCTTAGGCGGCGCTCTAGCAGCAATCGAACACGACATCCGACACGAACAAACCCATATAATCATATGGAGGTGCACTGTCAGACATAAACAAACAAACAAGACAAACCTCGAGTCGGACATGTCAGTTGATTCTGTCTGTGATGTTCGATACCCACCTGTGCTGTGAGTATCTTGGCTGTCAAACGCTTCAGTAGATAGAATTCCATGCGGGAGATGTTCAAGTTTGTTTATGTATTTTGTCTCTTTTTCTTCTTAAAATTGCATGAAAAATATTTAAAATAGCTATCAATAATATTTGCAATGCTTCACAATCAATTATAACATCAAATATATAGGTTTGAAACGTATTAAACTATTGTGTGTACTAGTGATGGGTAAAGTTGACAAAAATCCGGAGTCGACTCCGATCCGACTCCGATAAATTCGGAATCGACTCCGGAAGGTAGGTCCGCGCTGCAATATCCGGAGTCGTTTGGAATCGTCCGGAGTCGTACGGAGTCGCCCGGAGTCGCCCAGAGTCGGAGTCATCAGGAGTCGTTCGGAGTCGTTCGGAGTCGTCGGAGTCGTTCGGAGTCGTCCGGAGTCGCCCGGAGTCGGAGTCATCCGGAGTCGCTCAGAGTCGTTCGGAGTCGTTCGGAGTCGTTCGGAGTTGTCGGAGTCGTCCGGAGTCGCCCGGAGTCGGAGTCGTCCGGAGTCGTTCGGAGTCGTTCGGAGTCGTTCGGAGTCGTTCGGAGTCGTTCGGAGTCGTCGACTCCGGACGACTCCGGTCGACTACGGACGACTCCGAACGACTCCGACTCTGGGCGGATCTAGTGGTTCCATTTTGCCGGAGTCGGAATCGAACTAACAATAGTCGGAGTCGGATGGGAGTCGTGGGTGCGCTCCATACAGCACATCACTAGTGTGTACACAATGAATGTGTATGCACTGCATGTGTTTTGGCATGGAGGTTTGTTTACATTTTTGAAAATTAAAATTGAATGATTTTTATGTTTATTATTTGTATTATTTATTATGATTTTATTATTCATGTGAATAACTAGTAAATTATTTGTTGAATCTTCCCCCTGCAGATGGACATTAATTTAAACTATGAAAATGCTTCATTTTCGAGATGAAAAGATAGTCGTATTGCAGTGCATCATGACAGGTCTATAAGACACGGAACAGCTGACAGAGCACCTATCGAACAGAGTCTTGTTTGTTTGTCTCGTTCGATTGGTCCCAGAGCGCCGCCTTAGCTTGCGAGTTCTCGATCGCTCGAATGTTACCGAGGTAAACTAGCTAACGAATTCGGAAAATAACCATGTCATATATGATGGAAATTTTTCGAGCATAATTCATATGGATGTTCCTGCATCGGTAAACAGTGTGGGGATTAGATTCGCAAGTTAGCTAAATTTATATGAGTTGATAAAGTGTAGTTTTTTTACTAGTTGGCTACTCCATTTTTTTAAAACATAAGAAGATATAGGTAAATTCAATAAAAACTCGAAATCGCTTCCTAATGACTTCGCCAAAATCAGAAGACTCCGTAAGATCAAAACTCTTAATTCAGAACCGTCCGCCGGTAGTCAGCTGCCGGACCCATTCGGAGTCGTTCAAAGCTGTTCAGAACTGGCTCACAAATAGCTCTTGACGGCTCCGAACAGCTCCGGCCCGAACCGTCGTTTTGATGCACCCGGAATCGGAGCTGAAGTAGCAATGTTAGGAAGCAGTTTGGAGTCGTGGTTACGATTCCGGGAACCGATACATGCGCTCAAAACTCTTCTGTTGTCTCAGGTAACTTCTATTAAACATACCTGAGAGTGATCATCAATCGTTCCTCTGGACTAATGTTTGGTTTGTTTGTAGGTTGCTTTGTTATAAGATGCTCTATCCTTCTCAGTATGAAGGAAATAGTTTTAATTGAAACTCTCATAAACTCGAAGAATTTATCTTCTTGTTTCAAAAGTTCATGAAAAAATATGTGGTATTGCCCGATGTTTTCACGTTTTCCCACAGATCGTTGGTTTTATCGCGCCTTCCTTTTAAAAGTATGTAGCGCAAATCTATGCTCGAACTGTATAGTTCCGTTTCAGTATCTGAATCCATGTAAAAAAAAAAACAAAACAAAACAAAACATATAAGAGTTAAGTTTGGACAAACATTTGATACAGTGATGATGATGCATATGATGATGAATATGATATTCAATTATAGATTGAATGATGTTTTGAAACACTATATATCTTTAAAACAATTAGCATGGTTTTATCGTTAAAGTACAGCTGCATGCGTTGATGATGTTGCGAGAATTGGTTAGATTTAAGACCAGTGGCGAATTTAAAGTGTTGGGGGCCCTAAGCGGCAAAAGGAGTAAAGGCCCATGGTAGGTGTCGAGCGATGGGGGATGTTGTTGCATTAGGTTTTGAATCCAACACACTTTAATTGTTTGCTGGCGGGGGGTGGTGAGATAGTTTATGAGTCCTTTCATCCATGAGGCCCCTATCTAGCACAAAAGCTCTCGATGAGACTCCTGTACACACTGTTCTATAAGTTGGAATTACCATACACGGGGCCGCCCGCGGCCGATTAGTCGGAGGATGAGAATCCATCATACTAAGTGGTCCGGATGATGATTCGGACAAACCGGATGATGGTTGTGAAGGAGCTGCAACTAATGGACTAAGCAAACGCTGGCTAAGCTAACTAACTAAGCAAACGCTGGAGATACTGACAGTGTTGTTGGCATAGCATCTGACGAAATGATCGACAAGTAGAACTCAAAAAGATCTTAAAAGTTAATTCAATCAGATTTCAGAAGATTTTCCCTGCAGCGAAAGAGGTTAGGTGT
The DNA here is from genome assembly GCF_943734685.1 of Anopheles coluzzii. NCBI lineage: Eukaryota > Metazoa > Arthropoda > Insecta > Diptera > Culicidae > Anopheles > Anopheles coluzzii. The sequence goes on along the minus strand of NC_064670.1, from coordinate 79,408,961 downwards.
CTAAACGACGCAATACTAGAGCTCGCTGGACAGCACCAGTTGTATGAATTAATAGCATTATAGCCGGCATCGCGAATAAATGAACTCTTTTTAACAGTCGTTTAAAGTTCATTTTGGTTTAACCGAGTTCATTTGTTGTTCATTCCTGTTAAAATAAACGACCGTCAAAACAGTTAACGACTGCTCGATATCGCATATAGTCAAACACGGGGAAAAAATTCGAGCAGTATAATTAAACGACTGTTAATTTGCATCGCATACGCTCTTGACAGTCGTTTGTTTAACGGCGGCATAGGACCAGTCGTTAAAATTAACAAATGAACTCAATGCGTTCGCGATGCCAAATTCTAGCAATTTTTAACGACTCTGGTTAATTTTTAACGACTGTTAATTTTAAACCAATTCTTTCGCGATACCAGCTTATATTTATGATTTTTCTCAGAACATAAATAATGACAATAGATAATCTTACCCTTTATCCACTAGCAGTAACTATCAATAACTAAGAGCAGATTTATTTAACCAAAAAGTTAACTTTAGCATGTTAGCCTTTATTCAGTGGTTGCTTGAAGTGTGACGGTGAAAACTAAACCCACAACTTCCGGCACAAACGATCGGGTCATCGCCGTTTACGATCACGGCAGAGCATTTTAAACACTCCATGCCGTAAAACAAATCACAGGCGAAACTATTATCAACTATTTATACTTAAATTGATATCGCCGCAGGCGTCTTCAAGCAAAAAAAAAGACACACACACACATTCTTTGGTGTCACACACACACAACACAAACTGCGTTACTAAGTTGGTCTGACACAAACACAAACATATACTTACACCGGGAAGGATCGATCGTTGTCTCAACGTACAACGCTGTTGACCGCACAATCCACCCGTAGTTTTACACAATAAACAACGTACACAATATCAACAGTGACACCGAAAGAGTTTACAAACATTTAACAGCACTTGTGAAATTGTTTTGAGCGCTCAACTCTTTATTTCACACGTTTTACAGGAAAAACACAGAAAGCTAAACAGTAACACTACTACACCAGTCACCACCAGTGAAAAAAATTGCTTCGGATTTATTAGGGTTTGTTTTAAGTTTCCAACGATTGCAGCATTTTTGGTATGTGTAAGCTTTTAGTCGGAGCTTATCTTTATTATTCACAATTGATTATTAACAACGTATAAATTGATCCGAACCGGCGGATGGTTGCGAGAGAAGTGAACGAGCGATCGGCGCATCCGATCGCTGCTTCCTCGTTCGTCCTGCACTAAACTGATCTAATAACTGTCAACTCAACTTACTCTATACCACAAGGTGATGTCCACTTAAGGTGGTGAATATGACAGCGACGTTGAGATTGCGGCATCTGATGTGCAGATGGCGCTGATCACCACAGTATGCTTTTAACAAACCATTCATGGCTTTAACTATTTCGTTCGGGCTTTTGGCCGAAACTGTGACTGCTAGATCATCTGCATACAAATAGTTTGTTGAGTTTTTTGATGAGGTCAGGTCAGAAATAAATAAATTGAATAGTTCTTCTTCTTCTTCTTCTTCTTTGGCTTAACAACCGTTGTCGGTCAAGGCCTGCCAGTACCACTTGTGGGCTTGGGCTTTCAGTGACTAATTGATCCCCCCCCATAGCAGGATAGTCAGTCCTACGTATGGCGGCGCGGTCTATTTGGGGATTGAACCCATGTTGTTAAGTCGTACGAGTTGACGACTGTACTACGAGACTGGCAATTGAATTGTAAAAAAAAAAATTGGAAATTGAATAGTATAGATGATAAAATACTTCTCTGCAGTACTCCAGCTACGGGTACGAATGTTTGAGATTTGGTTTGTCCGATATAAACTGAGTTATTCCTTTTTTAGAGAAATGATCAAATTATTTTTATAAGATAAGTGGGTAATTTGAATTGTATAATTTTGTATAAAGGACCATCATGCCAAATAGAGTCAAATGCATTTTCAGTGTCTAACAAAACTAGACCAGTGGATTCTTTTCTATTTCGATTTTTAGTACTCAATTTTTAGGTCTGTGTAACTGGTTTGTTGTAGACTTACCGGGTTAGAAATTACATTGGAATTGTGAGATGACGTTGTTACATCTGCTATGTATCTGCTATGTGCAAACGTGTATTGTGTGCAATTATTTTTTGCCCTTAGTTTTAGTTTAGTTTAGTAGTTTAGTTTGCCCTTAGGAGAGAAATTGGTCTATAATTTTCTGGGCTCGAGTGATCTTTTCCGGGCTTTGGAATAACCACTATTTATGCTATTTTCCATTGGGAAGGGAAGTAACCAATTTTTAAGCAACTATCGAAAATTATTTTAAGGTACAGTATCGTCTTTACAGGAAGCCTCTTAATTTCATTGTTGTTGCTTTCGTAAAAAAAAAAACATTTCTTTTGTTACTTTTCTTTCTATAGGACTAATTGTGTTTCAAGTTAAGTGATGCGAGTTTTGAAAGTGTGTTTTGAGGGCATTGCTTTTTTCTATGGCGGTTAATAACATTCTGTTCTCTAGTTAGAGGGTTGGAATAAAGTGTTACTCGTATTTAAGTTTATTTACAATTTTAAAGAGGCTATTAGTGTTATTTCCTGTGTAATTATGTTATTTAAAGTGAGTGTTGTATAAAACAACGAGGTTGGCAAAAAGTGACAAATTGTTGTGTACAATTTGTGTTTATTATTATGCCGTTGACAGCCAAACCGTAACGTCGCCGATTTGGCGTTACCAGAGGGAGCAGAAAAAACATTGCCGCGCGAATCGAAAAACGGCCATCGCGCGAGCCATGAGATGAAGTCAGAAAGCATAGGAAAGCTAACGTGAATTTTTTTAACGATCCACCGCGAAAGTTTACTTTGCTACGTTGTACGATTTGAGCAATAAAGTAGTGCAGTAAACGACGAGTTAAAAAATCACGTGTTTGGCCGCGGTGCCACGGGGCTTTCTCAAGCTGAGAAAACATTCTCAAGCTCTCATTTAAGTTTCTCAAGCACTCGAAACATGTTCTCAGATGCGAGCTCGTGGCCGTCGTCAATTTTTCTCACTCTGAGAAACTGATTAAGCCACTCATGCTTTATTTGGAGCTTTAAATAGTTTTTGATCGGATTTTTTTTTCAATTATAAACATGAGACACATTTTCCAAAGTGATTACCGATAAAAGAATAGAAAAAGTACTGATTTTTCAGTTAGCCGATCGCTGCGTCCTCATCTTTCTCAAAGATTCTCAAAGATTCTCAAAATCGATTTTGTTCCTATTCAACAAACGCTGAGAACGAGGATTTCTCAAAAGCACTCATGAGTGCTTGAGAAAATGAGCGTTGAGAATCCCCATGGTCCCGCGGTCTTTAGTTTCAGTAGAAGAAAGAACTTTGCTTCTAGAACAGTGAGGGACCATGCTTAGTTACGGACCTGGGCGATTTGATGCTCTATTTCTTTTTCAAGGTCACAGTAAGCATTTTTGAAGGAAAATAAGGTTGTGCCTTTGCCATTTTTTTCTATATTTGTTTCTATGCTTTATAAGAGCTATAATATTGACTGGAATAATAATACAGTAGAACGTCGATTATCCGGGGACGGATTAACCGGCGGGCGACTTAATCGTGCGCATAAATCTGACAGCTGTTCATACGTACGGCGAAAGTTTTCAGCGATAGTCAATTGGGTAACCAGTTTCTTGTACAGCTCTGTAGTGTCTAGTGGTATTTTCGAAATTCGTTTTTGTTCATGAACAGTTGTTAAACCTACAGTTATTGATTAAAGTAATATTCTACTAACGATTCATCGATTGATTCCAAGTGAATTAATCATAAAACTAGTGAATTTCATATGTTTTATATGCGTTTGACATTTCTTGGACCATTATCCGTGCAAATCGATTAACCGGCAACCGTCCGGTCCGGAGCTGCCCGGATAATCGACGCTCTACTGTATTATACTTTCCCGGAATTACTTTTGGGATGGCACATTGTTTTGCTGATGCAATGAGAGTAGTAAACTTTCGGTAAGGTCTATGTTATTTTTTAAAAAAATATTTGAAATTCTTCCAATTTGCCTTGCTGTAGTTGGAAATAGAGTTATATGCGACAAATTCAAAAGATGAGTTCTTAATGGTAAATGATCAGACGTGAGAGCAGTTTTGGTTCGTAATTCCGTTGTTGTACACATGTTATTGGTTAGCATTAAATCCAGAGTGGAGGAGTTTTTGGTGGGGTTGGATGAAATGTACAGTATCGGACATTAAGATAGGACCCTTTTTTTTCAACGCACCGTGCACTTGTTTTGCCACGTTACTTGTGTTTGTGTGTGTGTATGTGTGTATGTGTTTGTGTGTGTGTGAGTGTGTATGTGTGTGTGTGTGTGTGTATGTATGTTCGTGCATGTGTGTGTGTGTAGTAGTAGAAAGAGAGTGTGCTTTTTAATATGTATTTGCAAGTGCGCGGGTTTGTGTCTGAAAAACATAGCTTGCCATGATGTCATATTGCGTTGAAAGTATTCTGATAATGTGTGTTATCATGTGAAACATCGTGCGTTTACACCTGGATAAAAACTAAAGTTTGCATCGAGAGCAGCGCTTGTTCCTCGGACGAGAACGCAGGTGTGCTGTTTCATGAATGTGAATGCGACACCGGTGCGAAATGGACACGCGCACAATAGCAATGAACTCGACATTCCCTCACAGGTGTTTCTCCAGTGCACGCCATTGAAAGGCCTTCGTGCATCTCTGCGATGCACGTTGTGTGCGCATGGTAAACTTTGTGCGTGCATTGAGCTGGCGCGCAGTTGTTCTTTTCAATGGGCGTTTTGTTTCATGAGCGCGGCAGTATTCTGTTCTCGATTTTGAAGGGAAGACGCTTACTCGCGTACTCGTTGATAGTTTTTATCCATGCGATGTTTTCGCTGCTTGACAACGATGTAATTCATTGCGTATAGAAGTAGAACACAGGCAGAGCACGGGATCAGCCGTGTCCAAGTTTTTAACCAGCGTGTTCTTGACGGTCCAAGCAAGCCATGTTAGTAACAATGGGTCGAGGTAAACGTTGTACCGATTATCAGCGCCATATGTAAAAGCGAATGGCTGCTGCTGGCATTAAGCGCAAAAGTATCGAGTTCGTAATGGAACGATCGCGCACTTTTGTGGCAAACGCGCTTCGGACAACCGAAACGTGCTTAGACAACCGAAACGCGCTTGGACAACCGAAACGCGCAAGTCAACCGGACGTCCTCAGAAGACCACGGCGAAAGAAGACCGTAAAATTGTTAATATATCAAAAACACACTGATCGCGAGGGCGGTGGTCCTGCTTATTACATCAAAAACCTAACCCAAAACACAAAAAAACTACTTACAAATCTATCCGAAACGACCTACTTGTGAAACAAACACACACACATCAATACACATTCAAACATACATACACACACACATGCACACACACACATGCACACAAACAAACATACATACACATGCACACACACACAAACACAAACACATACAAACCACACATAAACTTGGCCCAACGGGTGCATGGTGCGTTAAAAAACCAATGCCCTATCATTCTGTCCGATACTGTATGTGGGTTTATCTGGAAAATGTATAGAAAATTTACCTTTTTGAGCTTCTTTAAAGAGTAGTTTCTGGTTGTCACTATAATTCGAACAATCACTTCAACACTTAGTGTTTCGATTATTCTTAGCTGATTGTGTTTCGATAATTGGCGTTTTAAATTGCATTTGATCAGTATTAGAACCCCTTCTTGTGGTCCCGTTAGTCTGTCAACTCTTTATACTTTATAAAGCAGAATAGAAAAAGTATGCACTGGTTTTAGAAAAGTTTCGACAACCAACATAGCGTCTATATCATGTTGGTTTAAATGATGGATAAAATCCATCTTTTTATTGGATATGCTGTTCGCATTTCAGTAGGAAATTGTTAATTTATTAGAGTAATCCATCACGGGAAAAAAATTTAGCGACAACTTCGAAGATCACTGTTATTTTATCCTGTTTTATTTTGCACTTTTGTAGCTTGTGAAATACTTCGCTTACGATTGGAATGATTTCAGAAGAATTAAAAAGATCGCCTGACGCGGTTTCATTTTGTCTAAAGTTTATAAATTTGGCTGTGTTTTGTTTAAGTTGTTTCCATCCCTGAATTGTTTTTTTCTGTTTTTGTCTGAATTTACACATTTATTTTGCAAAAATCCACAAAAATTGAAAAAAGTGATCTTTTCGACGAATAACACTGCGAAAACTGTATGTTTATAAGTAAACAATAATTATTATTTATAATACTTAAAGATTTCGAGCCGATGATACTACTCGCAACCAGTGTTGTTGATTGTCGATATTTTTTATGATATTCGCAGTAAGCGGTTGTCAAAATCATTTTTTGATCTTGATATTCATGGTTACCGTGACACGACATTCCAAGAGCGACAATCATTTAGGCAATAACCATCAACGCTTTTGCGATGACATGATTGCAAAAAAAGTAGAATGAATGTTATTTGACATTTTTTTTGCTCGATACAAATCGCTGAAATGTGATGTCGGCTGTAGGTGTTCACATGATCAATAAAATTTAAAAATATTATCTAGTAACTTTCCCAGTGTAAGCTTTTAACATAAAATCAATTTCATAAATTTTCCAGATTGGTCCTTTTTTCAGACATTACAAAACAATTTATTGACTGGAATTTGTAGGAACTTGGGTTCAGAAATCCACGAAATGTTGCTTATAAAACTTCTTGGTAGCTAATTGGCTAACACAAACAGCACTCACTTCCAAGATCCCTTGCCACCATGGCCCCGTGTCAAAAAAGAATACATGGAAGTGTTTTTCAAGGATTTTCAACGCTGAGTTTTTCAATACTATCTGATTTTTAATTTTTATTTTTTAAATGTCTTTATGTGGTTTGTTAAAAAATTCGTAAGTTGTATTTAAATGTTAGCGTGAGTTAAAGCTGACATTTGCAACTTTTGGAATTGATGTTTTAACTTTTGGTTAAAAATGTTCTAGGAGGGTTCGTTACATTTTTGTTTAATAATTAATTAATTAATTCATTCATTAATTTAATAATTATTAACAACCCATTCGCACAGAAGGTGTTATTCCCTGTAATTGCCGACAGAGGGCGACGCGGTAAATGCTTAGTGTGGACAACGTCCAACACTGATCGGGACGAGTACTCCAGAAGGCTCACGATCGGGGCTACGGGAGAGAAGAAAGTTCACTCTTTCGCCTTAGCCCGAGACAAGTGACGGATTTTTTAGCGTCTCATACTAAAATTCTAACTTAAAGGCAGCTTAAAAACCGCTTGTTTTTATTAATAATAATTTACTGCGAGCGAAAGAAAGAGAGCTGTTGATAACTGTCGTGATCGTCGAATGAATCTTCCATTGAATAAAGCTATTTTTTTATTATTTTTTTGTACCAATCCTTTTATTTCTCGATGTATCCGTTGTGAGTTCCACCACAAGACTGTAGCACGTTATTCCGCGTCCTGTCGTTTCACGATTTCCCTCTATTTTTGCCTGACAATTGTTTTGACAGTTCTGACATTTTCGCCTGATTTCAATATACATCTTGATTATCTGTTTCTTCGGCTATGATTTCCGCTAATATTCTACCTTTCTCTCGTCGTCTTTTTTCATTATATTTTCTACCCTATCTTATTCCCTACAATAACGTCTCAACATTTTTTTTTCGTCCCACAGATCGCGCATATGTAAGAACGCTGTTGTACAGATGGTGTGCATCTGGTCACTGATTTTTTTGTACTGATTATCCAACTGATCGAACGCGGGTGTGGATGATTCCATGATGTTTTTCTTTTCTTTCCACAAAGCAAGCGGTATCTTTTTTTCGGCACCAAGCGAACAATATGCAGACGACGCACAGCGACGGGTATTCAACGTAATCGTTCGGTAGATCATGAGACTCTTAATCTCAGGGTCGTGGGTTCGGGCCCCACGTTGGGCGCCAAATGTTGCCTCGAGCAACAGAATTTTTTCAACTCGAAAAAGTCCACGAATAGTAAACGTAAAAGTTCTTTTAACACTTTATTCAACGGATAGGGTTAAAAAAATACTCTTTCTTCCGGGACTTTAATACGCGAGATTAGCCTGTAGCTGTGAATTATTTCGCATTCAAACTTGTTGTAAATTTACAAATGAAATATTTCGAAGTTTTTACCACTGAAATTTTTGGATTGAATTATTTCTTTGATCGGAATCCAAGCGTTTTCCCTGACATTTCTGCTCGCTTTTTCGATCGCTTTTGGCGGAAAGCGATCGAAAATCCGAGCTACAAAACTGCTCAATTTTGTCGTGCGGGGCGGGTTTCCACCAAAAGCGATCGAAAAAGCGAGCAGAAATGTTAGGGAAAACGCTTGGATTTCGATCGAAGAAATATTTCAATCCAAAAATTTCAGCGCTGAAAATTTCAAAATATTTCATTAATTAATTTGCAACAATTTTGAATGTGAAATATTTCACAGCCATGAGCTGTGAATAATATACTTGCAGTTTGAGTTTGAGAAGTTTTCGATCGCTTTGCGCAGCGGGGACAGTTCTGCTCGCTTTTTCGATCGCTTTTGGCGAAAAGTGATCGAAAATCCGAACTACAAAACTGCTCGATTTTGTCGTGCGGGATCCCGCAGTGCAAAGCGATCGAAAAATTCACTGGATTTGACATATTTCGCTCTATCGTTCTCTGTTCCTCTTATGGCTGAGGCTTCGAGCAGGGTATCGAGCTACCCCTTCCTCAAGCCTCTTCGTTTCCTTTGGCCCATGGCTGTGAAATATTTCGCTGCATGGACGTTCGAATAACCGTCAGCCGTAGCGCTGTCACTTTTCAACGAAGGCTATCTCTTCTAACTTTAAAATGTTTTCAATGGCAGTTGCGGCTCTTGCAAAAAAAAACATAAACAAATGGTTCTAGAGTGCTCAGCTGTCCAGTTGTAAATTTCCGTAGATTTTGGTGTGAAAATGGCCTCGAAACGGGACTTTGATAGCGGTAGGGTGCAACACGCCAGTGCCCGCAACCGTAAGCGCCGTTTGCAGCAGTTGGAGTGGGAACGTTGGCTAGCAGAACAGCCGGAACCATCCAATGCCGGTATGTGAAATCTGGGAGCAGTGTGGAAGGTCAGTGTTTAAAAATGGACACTGTGCCATTTTCTTAAATATGTTTCAGCTAACCGAGCGAGTGCCCTGCAAGGGAATGACGCTGGACCGGGCCCTTCACTTCAAGGATATGAAGCCGGAACGGAACCGATGGAAGTGGCCGGTAAGTCAAGACCGTTATATTTTGACCGTTACGCGTTTCGCTCATTAGTTTGGTGTTCAATTTTTTTGGCAGACAATCCCCAACCGCAGAGTGACAGCGATGACGACAGTGTGGTTGCTGAAAGCATCGGTGGGGACAGTGTTCCCGACGACAGCGATCCCGGCATCGAGACATCGGCGCCAGATAGTCCGTTCGGATTATTGTCCTATGAGGACGGGTTGAGGCTGTGGGCACTGAAAACCGGCCAAACACACAGTGCCTTAAACCTCTTACTGGGGCATTTGAGGCAGCACGATCCGGGCAGGAAATTACCACGGGATGTACGGACGTTCCTGAACACACTCGTGGCAAGATCCACACAGTCCGCGATTACCTCTATCTATGGTGGAGAGATATGGTACCAGGGCATAGAAACATGCCTTCGGTCCTATTTTCGGTAAGTAGGCTAAGCCAACTATATTGATGCATAAGACAATGTGCATTATGCTCACACATATGTATGTGTGTATGTTTTCTTTCCATTGCAGATACACGCAGGCTGCCGTAGAGCGCTTTGAGGTCGACTTTTTTGTGGACGGTCTTCCGCTTTACAAAAGCAGTCGAACACAATTCTGGCCCATCCTCATGGGCATCCCATCCTCATGGGCATCCACAACCTGCCTAATGCCCCGGTGATGACGGTTGCGATCTTTTGCGGCGAGTCAAAATCGTTATACGCCGAGGAATATTTAGGACAGTTTGTGGATGAAATGAACGAGCTGCAGCGTGTTGGGATATGGATCGGCAAACGGCATTACACTGTGCACCTGCGAAGTACCATAGCAGATTTTCCGGCGCGTGCATTCATCAAAGGTGAGTTGTGATCGTAGTTAGTAATGTTGTGCAATTCAAATTATATATATTTATTTATTATATTCTTTTAGGTCCCGCTGCGCAAAGCGATCGAAAACTTCACAAACTCAAACTGCAAACATCCCGCTGCGCAAAGCGATTGAAAACTTGTCAAAATCAAACTGCAAACATATTTCAAAGCGCATGGCTGTGAAAAATTTCGCATCCAAAATTGTTGCAAATTTATAAATGAAATATTTTGAAATTTTCAGCGCTGAAATTTTTGGATTGAAATATTTCTTCGATCGGAATCCAAGCGTTTTCCCTGACATTTCTGCTCGCTTTTACGATCGCTTTTGGCGGAAAGCGATCGAAAATCCGAGCTACAAAACTGCTCGATTTTGTCGTGCGGGGTGTTAAATCGCACAACGCATACAGCGCCTGTATGAAGTGCACCATCATCACGGAAAGGGACGGCAATCGCGTATACTTTCCGTATGGGGCGCCTTGCGAATCGCGCTTACATGGTCTGTTTTGTGCTGACAAATATCCGGACCATAAGATTCACATGACACCCCTTGTAGGGCTCCACAAATGTGACATCATATGTGACATTGTGGTTGCCGAGGCCATGCACCTTTTTTACAAGGGTGTCATGTGCAAATTGTTGATATTGTGGACGGAAGGGTTCCGTGACTTGGGCTGTAAGATGACGCGACGGCAGCTACGTGAATTGTCGGCACACCTGCGTTCATTGAAACTGCCCTCAGATTTCCAACGGAAACTGCGCGACCTGCAATACGTCAAACTTTGGAAAGCTTCCGAGTTTAAGATGTTATTGCTTGTCGCCGGTTTTGTGGTACTGAAGGGCAGAATTAATAATGCGGCGTATCAACACTTCATGTTACTGTTCGTCGCCGTTACCTTACTATCCACCTCCTACCATCGTGCGAAATGGGAACTGGCCAATACACTGTTGCATCGTTTTGTGAAAGACTATGGAACAGTTTATAGTCCAGTGCTGTTAAACAGCAACGTGCATAATTTGCTTCACGCGTACGAAGATGTCCACAGATTTGGCGAGCTGCGCACCATATCTGCGGAAAAGTACGAAGCAAAGTTGCACGATATTAAGCAGCTGGTGCATTCAGGGAGGCACAGCTTGGTTCAAGCGGCCAATCGCCTGCAAGAACTGTGGCAAGTGGAATATGCCAGGCCAGGATGCAGTTCGGCAGGTCGAGAAGAGCAATCGGTGCGCCCGGTTGGTAGCGATACAGTTGCTACTGTCCGGCATGGTTTCATGCTGCGGAAAAACTTTCGCGACCAATGGTGCATGACTAACTTGGGTGATGTGGTCATGTACGAAACGGCCACAAAATCTAGACCAAACGTGACCGTACATGGGTACACGTTTTCAAACCAAGTGCCCGCTTTCACCGAACCCTGCTCCTCAGCAGACCTGAACATTTATGCGGCCAGTATGGAAGATTTGGACACCGTCACACTGCAGCATTTTCCCAGCAGCACGTTGCTGTGTAAGCTGGCTGCAGTGGAAACTGGATCTCCGGGAGAATATGTGTTTGTTCCTTTGCCCCACACTTTTTTTTTATTCAGGAGTAACGGTCCAAAAAGGCCTTTGCCCCACACTTACCTGCAATAAAACCACTGAAACTGCAAACACTTCGTACCTGGGGTCTAAATAATGAGAAAAGCTTTTCGGATGTGTTTAAATCAAATAAACTTTTGTCGGTTTTTGTAGGAAAGATAATTCATTTTAAAACATTTCATTGATTTCATATGATATGAAATTCATACAAAAAAAATCAACAAATATTTACACTACGCTAAATAAAACTAACTAACTAACTAACTAACGAACTAACTAAAATAACTAACACCAACCAAATTAAACTAAAAAAAAATCAACAAAACCAAATACTACCCTAAATCTAACGCTATCCTAACTAAACTAAAAAAAAACTCCTCAAAATTCAACTTCATCCTAACGCTAATCTACATCTCCCTAAAGCTAACCTACCCATTACTTTACATATCTTAAAGTACGTATTGTATTGTATTGTATTGTATTGTTACCGTCAATTGATGGGTAGTCCCTATTCTGGCAAATAGCGATATTATGTTATTACACCTTTTGAGTGGTGTATTATTGTGCCTGTCGGTCCAACGAACGGTACGCAAGAACTGCGGCGAAAATATAATACCGCGTGCCATTTTCAGCCGGTTGTCCACCTGGGGCACAAACACCTGGGACTGTAAATAGGCCAAAACATCCCGTATGTGTTGCGCCTCTCTCAGCTTCCGCTCCATGCTGTGCAGTTCCTCCACTGAATCGATGGGCTGCAGCGTAAAGTCCTCGGGTACGGGTGGCGCGGTCCCTACGAGGTCCGCGCACACCACATCTTTAATATCTCGCTCCATCACCTCTGTTGTGCCAGAGGTTTGACGGATGATAGGCACCTCATTCCGTAGAGCCAAGGCGAGGGACTCGATGGCGGCGTCAATCGCATCAAACCTGCGCTCAACGTACGCCTTCAAATCAGCAATAAGCTGCAGCACATCGTTCAGTGGAGGAACCCTTGATGGAGCGACGGAGGGAGAGGTGGTGAATGTGCCCCAGACATCCTTTGCGACGCTCGTTGGACCGACAGGCGACGATGGTTCTGCAGATACACCTTGGATCCGCGACGGCCCCGGTACAGCGACGGCCGTTGCAGACGACGCTACAGTCAGCGGCTGGGCGTTGCGGTGCTGTGTGTTCGGCGCTACAGATGCAGCTTGGATCCGCGACGGCCCCGGTACAGCGGCGGCAGCAAATGTCGACGGTGAATCAAACCGTTTCGGTTGCATATTTTGTGCTGCCGCCTTATACACGTGTCCTACGGATTCCATCTTCATGCGCTTGGGCTCTGTGACATTTTTCATGCCGCGGTGCGGTATGATAGACCGCTTCGATGTGGCGGTTGGCGCATCGGTGGCAGTGGCCGTGCTCATGGTCACCGCCGCGAGATGGTCGAATTGGCGGCGGGAAGGATCAACCAGCGATGATCCACCAAAACCAGCGATCGAATATCGACAGACGCGCGCAGTGTAAAATAAAATAGAAAATAAATATGTACTCACCGTCTATGAATATATATATATATATATATATATATACACACTATCGCTATTACACTTGCTATATGGCAGCGGCAGCAGGCGCACACGGAGCAGGCACACACAGGGTGTAAACAAGAATGACGCGCAGGGTGTGAGTGAAGATGATGGCAAATGGTGTGGGGGTACGGATAAAGATCAATACACATTGCCCAAAATACAGACAGAGATACAGATACAAGAACACACAGCTGTGTGTGCGACGGATCTTGTTTCATTTCGATTGATCTTGGACTGAAATATCTTGCATTCAAAATTGTTGCTAATTTATAAATGAAATATTTCGAAATTTCCAGCGCTGCAATTTTTGCATTGAAATATTTCTTCGATCGGAATCCAAGCGTTTTCCCTGACATTTCTGCTCGCTTTTTCGATCGCTTTTGGCGGAAAGCGATCGAAAATCCGAGCCATAAAACTGCTCGATTTTGTCGTGCGGGATCCGGCTGCCCGCACGACAAAATCGAGCAGTTTTGTAGCTCGGATTTTCGATCGCTTTCCGCCACCCGCACGACAAAATCGAGCAGTTTTGTAGCTCGGATTTTCGATCGCTTTCCACCAAAAGCGATCGAAAAAGCGAGCAGAAATGTCAGGGAAAACGCTTGGATTCCGATCGAAGAAATATTTCAATCCTAAAAATTCAGCGCTAAAAATTTCGAAATATTTCATTCAAAAATTCGCAACAATTTTGAATGCGAAATATTTCACAGCCACGGGCTGTGAAATATGTTTGCAGTTTGAGTTGGAAAAGTTTTCGATCGCTTTGCGCAGCGGGCAAAAGCGATCGAAAAAGCGAGCAGAAATGTCACCCGCACGACAAAATCGAGCAGTTTTGTAGCTCGGATTTTCGATCGCTTTCCGCCAAAAGCGATCGAGAAAGCGAGCAGAAATGTCAGGGAAAACGCTTGGATTCCGATCGAAGAAATATTTCAATCCTAAAATTTCAGCGCTGGAAATTTCGAAATATTTCCTTTAAAAATTTGCAAAAATTTTGAATGCAAAATATTTCACAGCCATGGGCTGTGAAATATGTTTGCAGTTTGAGTTGGAAAAGTTTTCAATCGCTTTGCGCAGCGGGCAGGGCAAACGCTTGGATTCCGATCTAAGAAATATTTCAATCCTAAAATTCAGCGCTGAAAATTTCGAAATATTTCATTTAAAAATTTGCAACAATTTTGAATACGAAATATTTCACAGCCATGGGCCATGGGCTGTGAATTATGTTTGCAGTTTGAGTTTGAGAAGTTTTCGATCGCTTTGCGCAGCGGGTAATTTTGAATGCGAAATATTTCACAGCCATGGGCTGTGAAATATGTTTGCAGTTTGAGTTTGAGAAGTTTTCGATCGCTTTGCGCAGCGGGGCATTGAAAATTTCGAAATATATAATTTATAATTTTGCAACACATTTGAATGCGAAATATTTCACAGCCATGGGCTGTGAAATATGTTTGCAATTTGAGTTTGAGAAGATTTCGATCGCTTTGCGCAGAGGGACTGATCCAGCACGCCGCTGCGAGAAAACCAAACTGAAAGTGAACGCACACATCTAGGGGAAGGTAGGTAAAGACGGACACTGCGGGTAAGATGGACACTTCTCATAAATGCATGAAAAAGGTAATTTTCGTGTAATTCAACAATGTAGAATCCAAACTGAAGGTAAAACAACACATTTGAGAACATTTTTCG
The DNA here is from genome assembly GCF_943734685.1 of Anopheles coluzzii. Lineage (NCBI taxonomy): Eukaryota > Metazoa > Arthropoda > Insecta > Diptera > Culicidae > Anopheles > Anopheles coluzzii. The sequence continues at coordinate 79,393,961 of NC_064670.1, read as the reverse complement.
TGTAATATAACGGCAATTGGTTAAATTCACGAACAAAACAAATTTTCAATCGTGCGCACCTTTGTGGATCTAATGTGATTATCGCGGGTCTTAAGCTCTGTATCTTGCATTGTTTATATTTTCGGAAGTTTTATTACATGAACGATTTGTCATGATAGTTAAGCAAAAAACTGGCGAAAGAACGAAAATGAAAGAATTAAAAAATCTTGTTTTCTGATGGTTTAAACATCCTGACACCAAAGCGGGAAAGACGGACACTTTGTTGTAGGGAAAGATGGACACCGAATTTATTGATTTATTTTACTTCTTATTTTAATTGGTTATGAATAGATTTCTTCAAATACCTTAAATAAGGGCATTCCGAAGCTTTAAACCAATCAGCAACTTGAGAAAGTATTGAAATAAGCGAGAAATGAAACACCGGTCAAAATAGCAGTCATGCGTTGTGATATTACTCGCTCAATGCTAATGAGGTTCTTCACGAAATCCAATATTTTGTCACGACTTGGACAACTTTAATAAAAAAAGATAAAGTACTGATATCAAATCGTTTAGGAATAGATGAGAGATTCTATGGGTTTACAAATATCAAAAAGTGTAATCTTCAATGTAAGAAATGGCTTCACCTATTAACAAGTCCCTCAAATATGCTGTGGTCGCGGACTTTCCGCGGAATAATTTCCTAAAGCGAAGTTTTAAATTGTTGTTCTGTAAGCTGGTGCAACCTCCACTATTAGTGCCCAATATTATAAAAAAAGATGCCTTAGATTCTGCATTCTACGTTCTATTAGAAGCGGTGCTTACAATTCCTAAATTCACGGCTAAATGAATCGTCGTTGCAATTGGCCAAGAATTGGTTTATAAACGTACCAGGGCGTGGAAAGCGATATAATTTGTTAAAATACTGTAAAACTCTTCAATTTCCAACGTTTTCTAAAGGTGTCCATCTTACCCTTCATGGTGTCCATCTTTCCCATATCAGGTGTACGTCTTACCCGAACATTTCAAAACTGCACGAAAAAAATCATGTTTTTCATTCATGAAAAAAACGCAAAAATCGATGGAAACTTAAAAGTTTCAACACATTTTCTGATAAAACATGAGTGTAAGATAATGTATGCATATTTTCATGGTCGTTGCACCTATATATCCTTAGATTTTGACCATTTCCCTTAACGTGTCCGTCTTTACCTACCTTCCCCTACACTTGTGACATTGTGTGATTGCAAAAACTGTGTAGAAAGTAATACACGCTCTCGCCTCCGAGCAATTCCGCGTATTTCCAACCGTCTCCCCCTGCTTCAACGTACACATCGCCTGAAAGTCGCACATTTTTTCACTCTCTTTGCTAGTATCACGGTCATCACGGTGTTTTTTTTTTACATTTTCGATGTGAACCCATACGCGATAAAGCCCCCTCATAAATTGTGAGGGTTGGGAGTGGTAACATCTGAACAAAATATTATGGTAGTTAAAAAAAAATATTTATTTTTTTCTTCATTAATTTATTTTTCGTTCGTTTTCTTATTTTTGTAGAGATTTTGAGGTCTAGCTCATTCGCCTCTACTAATTTATTTTGCGGTGTTATTCGTCGAAAAGATCACTTTATCAATTTTTGTGAATTTTGGCAAAATATAATGTAGAAATTCAGGTGTTTAGTATGCTAAATATCGCACTGCCCGACAAACATTGCGAGGGTTGCGAATGGTATCATCTGATCGAAATCTTATGGTTGCAGTCGCAAGCACAATTTTTCCCTGACGACGTGTGTAGGCAAGTATTTTTTCAAGCAGATACGATTTACCAGTTCCGCCAGGACAAGTATAGCGTTGAGATCGCCAACTGGGTACTGACGTTCTGCGTCAATCAATGGGTTTTGCGTACTGTTCCCGATAGGATACCAGGTCTGAACGTGACCGTACTCGGAAAGCTGTGGCATTCCCGCATAGTACGATACGCTTTTGGCTGAAGTTGCACCGCGCAAATAGTGATCGATCGCACAGAATGCTTGGAAATGTTCGACATCACGTAAAAGCAATCGGTCGTCTGCTGTGTATTGACGGTCCCGATGTAAGCAACGAAAGTCTTTGCTGCACTCGTCCGCATACTTGTATCACAAAAGCCGTGGGATTTGCAGTTGTGCAGCCATTAAGATCATGCCAAACATGTTTGGTAACTACCGTGGCATTTCAAACGACGCCGTTTCTCGTAGGGTCTGATCCCACACAAAGTCATCTTGCAATAGACCCTCCTTGGCCGCAGCCTGTTAATAGGTGGCACACACTGTTCCACGGAGTGTGCGCAAATCCTGAAATGAGGTAGGCCCTTGCCGATTGCAAAGCAGAAGCCGCAGACAATACCGCTCCATATCAGTAATACTACTGTAGACCATCCTCCCGATGACCTTCTTATCGTTACGAATGCGCCGTACCTACTGTTTACCTGCACCACTGTGCCAAGGCTGTCGTTGAGAGACTGTCGGTTTACTGTATCGGAATTTCGTGGTACAGCAGTGTCCGTGCAAAATCATCATGGGCAGCTAGATCAAAAAAGCTTGTAAGCATGGTATTTCTGCCACGATCCAATATCTCTTCAATCGATTCGCCCTGCCGGAAAAGGACACTCTGCTGATGCAGTAGATGGATCGGTAGGGCAATCACCGTGTGAGATTTTGCCTGTATTTCGAAGCGCATTATCCTCCAGCAGGCTTCACATGCCGAGACAAATCGTGCATTTAAATAATAGTTCATTTCATCCACAATAGATCCAAGAAATATGGTTCTCCTATCGTTTCCCTGGTAAACGTACTTGTATAGGAACTTGACTCCGGTGATGGAGATGCATACCTCAACATTTATATGACAATGATACTTATGAACTAGCCACGGGTTATTCGGTACTGTGATATCTATACGTATCGACGGACTGGACTAGACTGACCTACTTTATTACAAATACAAGTTACACTTTAAACTCACATATACTAATACATATTACTCTTAAACTAAAACCTCACGCTTACACCACATTCTCCCGGACTAACTTGGATTTACACTATTTACAATATTTTCTTCTAGGCTGACCCTTTAATCGGTCAGATCGTCTGATCGGGGGCGATCTTGATTCACTTCGTTTCCGTTTGCGTATTTCATGGAATTTGACTTCTTTCTCTATTTCTATTGGAGGATGAAATGACCTTACGATACCTCTTTTGCTTATTTGATTAATGTGGACTAATCTTGAAGTTCCATTTAAATTTACTAAATAGATGAGAGGGCTAACTTTCTTTAATACCGTAGCCGGTATCCATCGCAATATATCTTTAAAGTGATTCCTGTACCATATTTTTTCACCATATTTATATACTACAATTTTGTTTCTTTCGTACTTCCCCTTTCGATCCTTTCTATCTTGTTTACCACTTAGGTAGTTTTGTTCGTTCGGTTTAGTGACGGAATCTGATATAAAAGAATGCGTTACATCGTATTGCGTTTTTGGTCTATATGATAACATCTTACTAGATGGTGTTACTTTCGTTACTGTATGCGGCGTATTTCTATAATTTATGAGGAATTTGTTTATCTTCCTTACTAACGACAATGGTTTGCTTTTTTCATCCAATAAAAATTTACTCAGCACTTCCTTGACAGTTCTCACACCTCTCTCTGCTAAACCATTCGACTGTGGGTGGTATGGTGGTGATTTTGTAACTTTGACTTTATGTTTTTCTAGAAATACTTTAAATGCTTCGGAATTAAACGGAGGACCGTTATCAGACACTAACTCCTTAGGACTTCCGAAGTAAGCAAAGATGGACTCTAACTGTTCGATTATATCTGTAGCTTTCGACATATTACGTACTCTTACGTCAATGTACTTTGTATATGCGTCTACGATTATTAATAACGTACGCGACTCAAAATAGAATAGATCGACGTGTATCCTTTCAAAGGGCTGTTCTGCTTTCCTCCAAGTGGTGTCAACTATTTCTCTCTTTATCGGTTGACGTGCTTGACATACCTCACACGCTTGTACAAATTCAGTTATGTCTTTATCCAACTTCCTCCACCACAAATGTTGCCTTACGTGCATTTTCATTCTAACTATTCCTTCGTGGTTTCCATGAAATTGGTGTAGTATTTTCGTTTTCAAGCATTTTGGTACCACCACTCTTTCGTCGAAATATAAGACTTCTTGCTCAATCCCAAAATGATACCTTATTTTAAAGTATGGTATAAACTCTTGGTTTAGTTGTTTTGGCCACTCTTTCTTAACGTATTCATATAATTGCCGTATCTCTTCATCACTTTTTTGACTTTCTCTTAGTGTTTCTAGATCGATTGTTGCTTCTTCTAACACTTTTAGACTTAACTTTGTATCCTCTATCTTATTTTCCTCTGACAAAGGTAAACGCGACAGTGCATCAACATTGCTCATTTTCCTTCCAGCTCTATGTTCTATTGTGTACTCATAGTTTGCTAGTATTAACGACCATCTCTGTAATCTTGCAACAGCAATTTTCGACGTTCCTTTCGTAGGATTGAAAATCTCTTTGACTCCACTGTTGCCCGTTACTAATCTAAATTTTCTCCCGTAAAGATAATTGTGAAATTTCTTCACTCCGAATACAACAGCTAGCGCTTCTCTATGGACTTGAGCGTAATTCGTTTGGGCTTCTGATAGTGACGCTGACGCAAACATAATTGGCTTTTCCTCGTTATTAATAACATGCGACAAAATTGCACCTATTCCATATGGACTTGCATCGACTTGCAAAACTAACGGTTTTTCGGGGTCATATGGAACTAACATTCTGTTTTCACATAGCAATATTTTCGACTTTTTAAACGCTTCTTGACATGATTTAGTCCATTCAAACTTTTTCTCTTTTCGCAACAATTGATATAAAGGATATAATGTGGTTGATACATTTGGAAGAAATCTATGGTAATAATTCAGTAATCCCAAGTATGCTTGAAGTTGACTTATATTACTCGGTACAGGTGCTTTTACAATAGCTTCTACTTTGGATTCAACTGGGTGTATTCCGTTACTCGTTATAGTGTGACCCAAATATTCTATACGTGACACATAAAAAACTGACTTATTCGCATTAATCTTTACGTTACGACTGTTCAATTCTTCCATTACTTCATATAAATTCGTTTTGCATTCTTCCGCATTTTTCCCTCCGACAATAATATCATCTATATATGCCAATCCTTTCGTATTCCTTAATATTTGATCTATTATACTTTGAAAGATCGCTGGGGCTGTATGGATTCCAAATGGCATACGTGTATAATTGAACAATCCTTTGGATGTATTAATCGTGCATATTTGTTTCGCAGACTCGGACAATTTGACTTGTAAAAATGCGCCTGATAAATCGATTTTACAAAATAATTTCCAATCAGAAATTTTAGCAAATATATCCTCAATTTTTGGAAGTGGATAATGTTCCATCGACAAATAGTTATTCAGCGTTGCTTTTCCATCTAGACATAGCCTAACAGAACCATTTTCTTTTTCCACTATTACCACAGGACTCGCCCATTCGGAATTCTTTGTTGGCACTAACACACCTTCTTCGACCATTTTGTTTAACTCTTCTTCGACTTTCCTTTGTAAGGTGAAGGGAACGGAATGGGCTTTATGAAAAATTGGACAGTAATCCTCTTTCAATACTAAATTTGCCTCAAATCCCTTAATTGACTCATTTGACGCATTAATAGTACTCGGAAATTTTTTCTGTAACTCAGCCAGCACATCTGATTCTACACTTTTTAACTCGTATGCTTTTTTCCAATCCGAGAACAAAACATCTAACCAATTTCTTCCTATCAGTGGCGTGACACTTCTTTCCGATCGAATTATTATTAGTTCTAATTCAAATAATTTAGCGCGCCTCGCTATTTCCACTTTTACACACATTTTTCCCATTGGCTTTATCGCTTGCCCTGACGCTGAGAAAAAGGATTCCTCGGTTGGTAGTATTTGTACATCGTTGAACATTTTAGTATATGTTTCTTCCGAAATTACACTAACACACGCACCACAATCTATCTCAAACTCTAATTGCTTACTATTACAAGCAAGACCATCTGAGGATTTTGACCTTTATCGCAATCTACTTTCCGTAGCTGACCTCTACTAGGGTTACTCATATGTTTTTTTGCAAACCGACACTTCGACGAAACGTGTCCCATTTTTCCACACACGTAACACTTCCACGCTTTTGCTGGACAAGTTGCAGGATTGTGCGCACGACCACAACGATGACACTCCGCACTTGTCTTTTGCTCCTGGCTGCTTCGACGATACACATACTCTCGTTCCAACTGCTTGCTCTGCTGCTGTACAGGTGTTTTACGCACGCTCGCTACCGCATGCTTCTCCTTCTCCACCATCGTTGCGTTCAGCTGCTGCGCCCCTTCCCACGAACGCGCTATTTTACACGCATCCGCAAATTTCACTCTCGATTTTCTCAGCAACCGCGTCCGTAGCTCATGGTCTCGGATTCCAGCAACAAACTGATCCCTTAGCGCATCCGGTAAAAACGATCCATAATCGCACGATTGCGCTTTCGCTTTAAGGCTGATAATGTAGTCGTTTATCGATTGATCCGATGACTGTTTCAGCTTGCGAAACTGGTAGCGCTCCGACACGATATTCTCCACTGGTGTGAAATATTCACTTAAGGCATTCACTAAATCCTTATACGACTTTTCTCGTGGATCATCCGGTGAACAAATCTTTACTGCGGCTGAATACAATGACGCTCCCGCTATTGTCACCATGATCGGCACTTTCTTCTCTTCGGACACATCGTTGACCAAGAAAAACATTTCAAGCCGACTAGTGTACTCCTTAAAACATTCTCCCATGACGTAGGGCTCAACGTTTCCCATAGTATTCATTTTTAACACTTCGACTTTTACTACGGGCTTGTTTAAAACAGGCTTGACTTAATCCTCGTTGCCAATTTATGACATCTATACGTATCAACGGACTGGACTAGACTGACCTACTTTATTACAAATACAAGTTACACTTTAAACTCACATATACTAATACATATTACTCTTAAACTAAAATCTCACGCATAAACTACAGGTACGACGTGCCGATTATCAAGCGTTACTCTGTCCAGCGTCACGGTGCGTCCATCGATTTTTGACGGTATGCTAGATAACCATTTTCAGCGACGTGCGTGCGATCACAAATCGATTTTGTCAAGTTCTTTGAACAGACTCCTTTTGTCATGCACGGTGACTGTGGACTATTTTCTCCACACGGTCCATACATCATGCATTCCATCACAGTTTGGTAAAGCTGCTCGTTGGCCGGATCTGGAATTTCTGCTGAAACGAACTTATCGCAATCTTCTGGCGTACGGGGTTTGTCATTGTCTCCCAAAATGAGTAATAGATGAGCATGAGACAGCCCACGTATCTGAAACTCAATAACGTACTTTCTACCAACCTCCACGCCAAGTACACCTTTCTGCAAATCGGCCAAAATCGCGTTCAGCTTTAAGTGAAACACTCAAGCAGTGAGATCCGGGCGATCGGACGCGTTTTGATCGTCAAACAGATTCTCGGTAATTTCTGGTCATTTGGGATTACAGACCATGGTTATAAACAGATCTGGTTTTCCGCAGGCCCAAATGATTGCCATGGAGTCCTGGTACTGTGCTCGCATATACCGGTCACTGCCAACAAAATATGGAGATAAAATCACTCTGGTCCCCGTGGTTTGAAGTGAAGGACCATGGTTGTTGTTGTTGTTGTAGTTTTTGTTGGACGTGGTGGTGGTAGTGGTAGTGGTAGTAGAGTGATACATTGTTGGATTATTCACAAGCGGCGATGTTCTGGATTGGCATTTGACGTCAACTGATTCATGGTAGCAACGTCCCAGATTCCTTGGTACAGTTCAGCACGAAATTGTTTTTGGTGTTTGCGTTGAAACAGCAAACGTTGCGCTTCCATCTTACAAAACTGATCGACACAGTACTATTGGAAAAGGAGTCCACACCGGTGGAACAGTGAGTTGTCGTTCTGCCGCCAGCATAGCCGATAAGCCGCGTACTCTCGTGGTGTGATTTGTCGATGAGACATTTCCGGGACTGCTCTTGTGCATCGCTATGCAACGTAGAGCGCCGACATGTCTTTGGAAGCCCAAACGTCCAACCCAACTCGCCATAGGGATGAAACAAAGGATACTGCATGGCATCAAAGAGCTGGTTGCGAATGGTATCATCTGCTCGAAATCTTATGTTATTTTACAACCGTTGCCGTCAAATTTTGGCTCGAAGTCACCAATTTTTGACAGTGTGCATCAATTTTTGTCTCGAAGGCGTCAATTTTTGTCTCGAATGCGTCAATTTTTGTCAGTGCGCATCAATTTTTGTCTCGAAGGCACCAATTTTTGTCTCATGGTCACCAATTTTTGTCGCTTGTTCATGAAATTTTGTCTCTTAATATCAACATGAGTTTACCTGATTTGACGCGTAGTTAGAGTTATTTGATTGTAGTAACATTTAAATTCAATAAAAATCTGTGGTTTATGAATATTTTATTGGGATTTTAAGGAAAATGCTTCAAAATTTTTAACTAAATTTCAGGTAAGTAGATCAACAGAGCTGATTGCTTTTGAACAATGAATATACTTTGTAGGGGAAGGTAGGTAAAGACGGACACGTTAAGGGAAATGGTCAAAATCTAGGGATATATAAGTGCTACGGCCATGAAAATGTGCATACATTACCTTACACTCATGTTTTATCAGAAAATGTGTTGAAAATTTTTAAGATTCCGTCGATTTTTACGTTTTTTCATGAATGAAAAACATTATTTTTTTCGTGCAGTTTTGAAATGTTCGGGTAAGACGGACACCTGATATGGGAAAGATGGACACCATGAAGGCTAAGATGGACACCTTTAGAAAACGTTGGAAATTGAAGAGTTTTACAGTATTTTAACAAATTATATCGCTTTCCACGTCCTGGTACGTTTATAAACCAATTCTTGGCCAATTGCAACGACGATTCATTTAGCCGTGAATTTAGGAATTGTAAGCACCGCTTCTAATAGAACGTAGAATGCAGAATCTAAGGCATCTTTTTTTATAATATTGGGCACTAATAGTGGAGGTTGCACCAGCTTACAGAACAACAATTTAAAACTTCGCTTTAGGAAATTATTCCGCGGAAAGTCCGCGACCACAGCATATTTGAGGGACTTGTTAATAGGTGAAGCCATTTCTTACATTGAAGATTACACTTTTTGATATTTGTAAACCCATAGAATCTCTCATCTATTCCTAAACGATTTGATATCAGTACTTTATCTTTTTTTATTAAAGTTGTCCAAGTCGTGACAAAATATTGGATTTCGTGAAGAACCTCATTAGCATTGAGCGAGTAATATCACAACGCATGACTGCTATTTTGACCGGTGTTTCATTTCTCGCTTATTTCAATACTTTCTCAAGTTGCTGATTGGTTTAAAGCTTCGGAATGCCCTTATTTAAGGTATTTGAAGAAATCTATTCATAACCAATTAAAATAAGAAGTAAAATAAATCAATAAATTCGGTGTCCATCTTTCCCTACAACAAAGTGTCCGTCTTTCCCGCTTTGGTGTCAGGATGTTTAAACCATCAGAAAACAAGATTTTTTAATTCTTTCATTTTCGTTCTTTCGCCAGTTTTTTGCTTAACTATCATGACAAATCGTTCATGTAATAAAACTTCCGAAAATATAAACAATTCAAGTTACAGAGCTTAATACCTGCAGCAATCAAATTAGATCCACAAAGGAGCGCACGATTGAAAACTTGTTTTGTTCGTGAATTTAACCAATTTTGCTTATATTACTCGAAAAATGTTCTCGAATGTGTTGTTTTACCTTCAGTTTGGATTGTGTATTGTTGAATTTCTCGAAAATAACCTTTTTCATGCATTTATGAGAAGTGTCCATCTTACCCGCAGTGTCCGTCTTTACCTACCTTCCCCTACTCATTAATCGAAAATGGCAGTACAATGATAAACCGTACGGATTGCGAGAACTATTTTAGGAATTTATTTAACTATTTGTCACGATTGCCGGTTTCGTAATACAGTCGTCAACTCGTATGACTTAATACAGGGTTTTACAAGTCAGAATCGAATGTCAGCAAAACAATTTCAGAAGCTCAAGATGCAGTTTAGCTGTCAAAAGTTGTTGTTTCACCGCACCGATGCTATTTTCAATAGCGCAATTTGATTTTTAAATCGCTTAAGTTGTTTTTTAGAGGCTTTTCGCATCGTTTTGCAAATTCAAACACGAATTTTGAGATTATTTGTATACAAATCAATTATTTAGTGCATTTCTAGCGTTATATTTATGAAACATTACGTATTTATTGTAAAAAATGAGTGTTTCTGTGCAAAAAACTACGAGCACTTGCGTATGTAAACATGTACAATATTTATGTAGCTTTTTGCACAGAAAATCGCCATTTTTACCATAAATACGTAATATTTCATAAATATAATGCTTAAATGAATAAAAGCATTGAGCTCAATCATATAATCGAAAAATGAGTGTTTGAACTTGCAAAACGATGCGAAAGGCCTCTAAAAATACAACTTGAGCGATTTAACAATCAAATTGCGCTATTGAAAATAGCATCGGTGCGGTGATACACATACTCTCGTTCCAACTGCTTGCTCTGCTGCTGTACAGGTGTTTTACGCACGCTCGCTACCGCATGCTTCTCCTTCTCCACCATCGTTGCGTTCAGCTGCTGCGCCCCTTCCCACGAACGCGCTATTTTACACGCATCCGCAAATTTCACTCTCGATTTTCTCAGCAACCGCGTCCGTAGCTCATGGTCTCGGATTCCAGCAACAAACTGATCCCTTAGCGCATCCGGTAAAAACGATCCATAATCGCACGATTGCGCTTTCGCTTTAAGGCTGATAATGTAGTCGTTTATCGATTGATCCGATGACTGTTTCAGCTTGCGAAACTGGTAGCGCTCCGACACGATATTCTCCACTGGTGTGAAATATTCACTTAAGGCATTCACTAAATCCTTATACGACTTTTCTCGTGGATCATCCGGTGAACAAATCTTTACTGCGGCTGAATACAATGACGCTCCCGCTATTGTCACCATGATCGGCACTTTCTTCTCTTCGGACACATCGTTGACCAAGAAAAACATTTCAAGCCGACTAGTGTACTCCTTAAAACATTCTCCCATGACGTAGGGCTCAACGTTTCCCATAGTATTCATTTTTAACACTTCGACTTTTACTACGGGCTTGTTTAAAACAGGCTTGACTTAATCCTCGTTGCCAATTTATGACATCTATACGTATCAACGGACTGGACTAGACTGACCTACTTTATTACAAATACAAGTTACACTTTAAACTCACATATACTAATACATATTACTCTTAAACTAAAATCTCACGCATAAACTACAGGTACGACGTGCCGATTATCAAGCGTTACTCTGTCCAGCGTCACGGTGCGTCCATCGATTTTTGACGGTATGCTAGATAACCATTTTCAGCGACGTGCGTGCGATCACAAATCGATTTTGTCAAGTTCTTTGAACAGACTCCTTTTGTCATGCACGGTGACTGTGGACTATTTTCTCCACACGGTCCATACATCATGCATTCCATCACAGTTTGGTAAAGCTGCTCGTTGGCCGGATCTGGAATTTCTGCTGAAACGAACTTATCGCAATCTTCTGGCGTACGGGGTTTGTCATTGTCTCCCAAAATGAGTAATAGATGAGCATGAGACAGCCCACGTATCTGAAACTCAATAACGTACTTTCTACCAACCTCCACGCCAAGTACACCTTTCTGCAAATCGGCCAAAATCGCGTTCAGCTTTAAGTGAAACACTCAAGCAGTGAGATCCGGGCGATCGGACGCGTTTTGATCGTCAAACAGATTCTCGGTAATTTCTGGTCATTTGGGATTACAGACCATGGTTATAAACAGATCTGGTTTTCCGCAGGCCCAAATGATTGCCATGGAGTCCTGGTACTGTGCTCGCATATACCGGTCACTGCCAACAAAATATGGAGATAAAATCACTCTGGTCCCCGTGGTTTGAAGTGAAGGACCATGGTTGTTGTTGTTGTTGTAGTTTTTGTTGGACGTGGTGGTGGTAGTGGTAGTGGTAGTAGAGTGATACATTGTTGGATTATTCACAAGCGGCGATGTTCTGGATTGGCATTTGACGTCAACTGATTCATGGTAGCAACGTCCCAGATTCCTTGGTACAGTTCAGCACGAAATTGTTTTTGGTGTTTGCGTTGAAACAGCAAACGTTGCGCTTCCATCTTACAAAACTGATCGACACAGTACTATTGGAAAAGGAGTCCACACCGGTGGAACAGTGAGTTGTCGTTCTGCCGCCAGCATAGCCGATAAGCCGCGTACTCTCGTGGTGTGATTTGTCGATGAGACATTTCCGGGACTGCTCTTGTGCATCGCTATGCAACGTAGAGCGCCGACATGTCTTTGGAAGCCCAAACGTCCAACCCAACTCGCCATAGGGATGAAACAAAGGATACTGCATGGCATCAAAGAGCTGGTTGCGAATGGTATCATCTGCTCGAAATCTTATGTTATTTTACAACCGTTGCCGTCAAATTTTGGCTCGAAGTCACCAATTTTTGACAGTGTGCATCAATTTTTGTCTCGAAGGCGTCAATTTTTGTCTCGAATGCGTCAATTTTTGTCAGTGCGCATCAATTTTTGTCTCGAAGGCACCAATTTTTGTCTCATGGTCACCAATTTTTGTCGCTTGTTCATGAAATTTTGTCTCTTAATATCAACATGAGTTTACCTGATTTGACGCGTAGTTAGAGTTATTTGATTGTAGTAACATTTAAATTCAATAAAAATCTGTGGTTTATGAATATTTTATTGGGATTTTAAGGAAAATGCTTCAAAATTTTTAACTAAATTTCAGGTAAGTAGATCAACAGAGCTGATTGCTTTTGAACAATGAATATACTTTGTAGGGGAAGGTAGGTAAAGACGGACACGTTAAGGGAAATGGTCAAAATCTAGGGATATATAAGTGCTACGGCCATGAAAATGTGCATACATTACCTTACACTCATGTTTTATCAGAAAATGTGTTGAAAATTTTTAAGATTCCGTCGATTTTTACGTTTTTTCATGAATGAAAAACATTATTTTTTTCGTGCAGTTTTGAAATGTTCGGGTAAGACGGACACCTGATATGGGAAAGATGGACACCATGAAGGCTAAGATGGACACCTTTAGAAAACGTTGGAAATTGAAGAGTTTTACAGTATTTTAACAAATTATATCGCTTTCCACGTCCTGGTACGTTTATAAACCAATTCTTGGCCAATTGCAACGACGATTCATTTAGCCGTGAATTTAGGAATTGTAAGCACCGCTTCTAATAGAACGTAGAATGCAGAATCTAAGGCATCTTTTTTTATAATATTGGGCACTAATAGTGGAGGTTGCACCAGCTTACAGAACAACAATTTAAAACTTCGCTTTAGGAAATTATTCCGCGGAAAGTCCGCGACCACAGCATATTTGAGGGACTTGTTAATAGGTGAAGCCATTTCTTACATTGAAGATTACACTTTTTGATATTTGTAAACCCATAGAATCTCTCATCTATTCCTAAACGATTTGATATCAGTACTTTATCTTTTTTTATTAAAGTTGTCCAAGTCGTGACAAAATATTGGATTTCGTGAAGAACCTCATTAGCATTGAGCGAGTAATATCACAACGCATGACTGCTATTTTGACCGGTGTTTCATTTCTCGCTTATTTCAATACTTTCTCAAGTTGCTGATTGGTTTAAAGCTTCGGAATGCCCTTATTTAAGGTATTTGAAGAAATCTATTCATAACCAATTAAAATAAGAAGTAAAATAAATCAATAAATTCGGTGTCCATCTTTCCCTACAACAAAGTGTCCGTCTTTCCCGCTTTGGTGTCAGGATGTTTAAACCATCAGAAAACAAGATTTTTTAATTCTTTCATTTTCGTTCTTTCGCCAGTTTTTTGCTTAACTATCATGACAAATCGTTCATGTAATAAAACTTCCGAAAATATAAACAATTCAAGTTACAGAGCTTAATACCTGCAGCAATCAAATTAGATCCACAAAGGAGCGCACGATTGAAAACTTGTTTTGTTCGTGAATTTAACCAATTTTGCTTATATTACTCGAAAAATGTTCTCGAATGTGTTGTTTTACCTTCAGTTTGGATTGTGTATTGTTGAATTTCTCGAAAATAACCTTTTTCATGCATTTATGAGAAGTGTCCATCTTACCCGCAGTGTCCGTCTTTACCTACCTTCCCCTACTCATTAATCGAAAATGGCAGTACAATGATAAACCGTACGGATTGCGAGAACTATTTTAGGAATTTATTTAACTATTTGTCACGATTGCCGGTTTCGTAATACAGTCGTCAACTCGTATGACTTAATACAGGGTTTTACAAGTCAGAATCGAATGTCAGCAAAACAATTTCAGAAGCTCAAGATGCAGTTTAGCTGTCAAAAGTTGTTGTTTCACCGCACCGATGCTATTTTCAATAGCGCAATTTGATTTTTAAATCGCTTAAGTTGTTTTTTTAGAGGCTTTTCGCATCGTTTTGCAAATTCAAACACGAATTTTGAGATTATTTGTATACAAATCAATTATTTAGTGCATTTCTAGCGTTATATTTATGAAACATTACGTATTTATTGTAAAAAATGAGTGTTTCTGTGCAAAAAACTACGAGCACTTGCGTATGTAAACATGTACAATATTTATGTAGCTTTTTGCACAGAAAATCGCCATTTTTACCATAAATACGTAATATTTCATAAATATAATGCTTAAATGAATAAAAGCATTGAGCTCAATCATATAATCGAAAAATGAGTGTTTGAACTTGCAAAACGATGCGAAAGGCCTCTAAAAATACAACTTGAGCGATTTAACAATCAAATTGCGCTATTGAAAATAGCATCGGTGCGGTGAAACAACAACGTTTGCCAGCTAAAGTGAATCTTGAGCTTCTGAAATTGTTTTGCTGACATTCTATTCTGACTTGTAAAACCCTGTAACATGCTCGTAATGGGTTCAAGCCCCAAATGGACCGTGCCGCCATACGTAGGACTGACTTTTCTGGTATGGGGGAATCAATAAGTCACTGAAAGCCAAGCCCACAAGTTGTGGTACAGGCAGGCTTTGATCGACAACGGTCGTTGAACCAAAAGAAGAAGAAGATTTGCCACGATGCCAAAATGAAGAAATAATCGAGGATTAATCTTCTCTAAATTGTTTTGATATTATTATTTATAAGACGTAAAACTATGTGAAATACAGAATTCCTTAATTGATTCCTTTGCATTGTATAACCGCTCTAATTTTGTTGTGTATTCTGCAATTATCAAAATATTAAAATAACGAAAAAATACCAAGAGACAAAAATGTGTAACCATAAGACAAAAATTGGTGCCTTTGAGACAAAAATTGATGCACACTGACAAAAATTGACGCATTCGAGACAAAAATTGATGCGCACTGTCAAAAATTGACGGCTTCGGGACAAAAATTGATGCACACTGTCAAAAATTGACGGCTACGGCTACGAATCTCAGATTGCGCATATATTTATCTGTCTAACGGCCCGATTTGATATATTTATCTGTCAAAAAATATTTGTATATCTCGGACATATAAATCTCGAAAATTTAAGCGCAATCTTAGCGCAATCTTGAAATAATACGTTTGTTTACATATAGCGGTAGGTATTGAAACGAATAAATATGAGATGATGCGTTGTTTTTTGAATCAAAAATCTAATTATATTTTGATTTCAGCCATGGAGAACGAATTGCCGAACGTGCCGAATCGCCGGAATTATGACAAATTGGTAAATATATCATCATTCTGTTTTTGATACCGGTGTTTTTGTAGTGGAAGCAATGCTTGGGTGTTTTTTTGTTGCTTTATTTTTCCTTTAATCGTATATGTTCAGTGTTTGTGATTTGTGTATACGGTTTTACTCAGGAAATTTAGAAATATGGGCAACGATTGAATTATTATTCAATGTCGATTATTTTTCGGCTTGGAAAAAAACATCACCTCTGCTGCTTCTCCAGCTACCGGCGATTTTTTTAAATGACAGCTGCTTTGCAGTTTGTTCAAAAAATTTGTAAAAATTGTAGATTGTAAAAAAGTCAGATTATAAAAATTGTAGATTGCAAAAATTGTAAAAAATTTAAATAGTAAAAATAGTAAATTGTAACAATTGTAAATTGTAAAAATTGTACTAATTTAATGTACCTAGCTAGTCTTTACTTTTACTGGAATAAATCATTGAACTGAAATGTTTTATTTGTACATTGCAGCTCTATGAGAACTGACCTGGCTGTACCACGGGATGTTATGTTTCTTATTAGTCCGCATACACTAATAATGGTTTGGAATCCTGGAATGTAGGTTATGCGGTTTTGGTCTTCTTCCAACAGGAAATCTTTCTTCTAATTCGGAATACCAACTATTCCTTCTGGCCCTGCCTTCCTGCACCATTTTTGCTGCAACCTCTACCCCAACTGCTACAATGGAATCTATTGCTGTTGCCGCTGCGATAAAAAAAATGTTTCTTATTTTTACAGGAACGTTTATGTATACTTAAATATTTAATATTACAGCTCTTTCGAGTTAGAGGACTGAGAATGGAAGAAAACTGCTGCATCTTCCGGGCTCTCAACATAATAACGGAGTCATGGGGATGGTGAATGATAAGTAATTGAGTCGAGATTAATCGTTTTTTTATTATTGATTTGCTTCCAGAACGTTGAGAAAAGCCTTCGGCTAATTGCCGAGGTGGAGAAACGGCCTGCTTTATGGCAAAAGCGGTCTGAATTTTATAAAAACGGAATTCGTCGAAGGGATGCGTCGACCGAGATTGGTGGACTCTTGGACCTCACCGTCGAAGAGGCCAGTTACCAGTGGAGGAAGCTGCTGACCAGCTACCGGACATTTAAGTCCAAGCTGCGTAAAAGTCAGCAAAGCGGAGCAGGTACTCATCAAATTTAAAATAATATGAAAGTGTTCAATGACATAATTTTATCATTCGTAGCGGCTAAGGACGTTTTCCAGCCAAGATGGTTCGCCTTCGACGCGATGAGGTTCCTCGATGATACCATGAAGGACGGCACGCATCTCGAAACGGTAAGTTGTTTTTTTATTTATCTGTAAATTTTATATTTCACTGCCATTTAAGGACGGTCCTGTGGCACGGCAACAACATGCCCGTCATGGGTTGAAGCCTCATATGGACCGTTCCCGAATAGCAAGGACTCCCAGCTGCGTTGTACTGAACTAAGCATTGAAAGTCTGTCGGCATGTACGCGTAGGACGTTTACGCCAATGTTTTTATGTCAATAAGCTCCGTAGCGCGTTACTATCAAATTTTATTTCATACGGTTTTTTGTTTTGCTCAACACGTGAAGCTTTTGTGGAATGAGTATAACAAAAAAGTTGTATTAGTGCTTCTGTTGCTAGTTCATGTTTCATTATACTCACAAAAGAATTCATTTTTGAAAAAAAAACCAACAAGCATAGAACCACTGATTGAGCGTTCATTCAGGAGCCTGAATCATACGCGTAGGAAACTACAATACACATGTGTTGATGTGGTGTTTCTAAAACGATCGCAAATAAATCGTTTTATCTGAATAACTTGCCAAGCGTGATTCACGTTGAACCATTCTTTCATCTAAACAATGGTGGGTGGACAATGCATAGGTACAAGTGTACTAGCTGCGATGTGGGTTAGCATATTATTCATATAATGTGTAACTGCATATAATCTACGCACATTCTACGATTTAATAACTACTAATCAGCTTAATAAATGGCACATACAAAGAGTTGTATTGCATTAATGATTAAGTTGGTTATTATACTTAAGATCATGTGCAATGTGTAAACGTATATTCAACAAGTCGTTTGGCGTGCGACAGGGTATGCCTTGTAGTCCGCTCATTGTAGCTGGAGCTCTCTCGCCTTCTACAAAACGCCCATTGACGACCCTGTCAAAAGATGAAGGGCGAGTGTATGTATTGCGTGAAGCACTCTGTCGAAGAAAATTATGGAGATATATTGTTGTCATAATATTGTTGTCATTCCTTCGCTTACACTCACACTGATAGCACGTACTTCATTTCGCTCCGCGTTATTTGCGTTTTGTGCACTTATTTTCGCAAATCCCGATCTGGTTCTATCATTGCACTGTGTTCTCATTATCAGTTGTGCAAACCTCAATAAACTGTTCATATACTCAAGTGCTCGAAGCCTGTATAAGTTATATAAAGTGTATACTCCTTGGCGCGGTGAGGCTATTGAACCGTCATGGCTGATCACTGTTTGACCTGCGCCCGTGCTTCGTCATCCGAGGAACTTACTTACACTTGCGACGGCTTCTGCAAGCGATGGGCTCATCGTTCGTGTCTTGGTGTGAGTAGTGCCGCAGTCAAGGATCTCATCAAAGAAGATTCTCAAATTCTGTGGCTTTGCCACAATTGTTCGGAGAATCGCCGCAACGGACACTCAGTGATGATTGCTGAGCTAACGGCGGCACTCACCGATCTGAAATCTCAGCTGTCAGCTGAGTTCCAAACACGTATGGATGCTGCCGCGGAATCGCTAAAACGCACGATGCTATCCTCACTCGATCAACACACAGATACTCGTCCTGCTTCACACACTTCTACATTCACCATTCAACGCAAGACATCGACATCCAAAGCACCAGTTCTTTCGTCAACACCAGCCACCGAACTTAGCAACCCGGCAAAACGTCGTTTAATGGACCGTTCTCCGCCGTCCGTTGTCGCCACCTCCCCGCTTCTAAATGGCACCGCACCCATCGCCACTTCAGCTCATGCTACATTGCTCCTACCACCAGAAACGCCTAAATTCTGGCTGTACCTGTCGCGCTGCCGCCCGACAGCCACAATCTTAGAAGTGGAGACTTTCGTCAAGGAGCAAATCGGCATCGAGGATGTCACCGTTTTTAAGCTGGTGCCACTTAACCGCGATGTCCGCACTCTGACTTTCTCTTCGTTTAAAGTCGGTTTGTCGCCGGATTATAAGGAGAAAGCATTATTATGCTCATCGTGGCCGATCGGAACTGTCTTCAAAGAGTTCACGGATCGTAGGAATGCTCCTATTTCTACATTGTCGGCAAATCTCCTGACCACTACCACTACAGCACCAACAAATACACACGTACCTGTCACCACAAACACTGATGTATCTATTCATATGGAAACAAACAACAACATTACTGCCTCCACCAACAACACTGCAGTCTCAACGTCACCTCCTCGATCATCACAGCAGCAATAGCAACACTACTTACACACTCGCACTCTAAATCTCCGTTAAAATTTTACTATCAAAACACTCGCGGTCTCAAAACCAAACTTTCGGATCTTCGCATCTCTCTCGAAGTTGCGAGTTATGATGTCATAATACTAACTGAGACATGGCTGGACGATTCGATTCCTTCATCCCTCTTCTGTGACCGAAAGTACACCGTCTATCGTTGTGATCGTTCAAGCGCTAACAGTATCTGCTCTCGCGGCGGTGGTGTACTCATTGCCTGTTCCGCTAAGCTCTTGTCGCTGCACATTGAAGTATCCCAATGCTCGTTAGAACTTTTATGGATTCAAATTAAACTGAACGGTCACTCACTCTTTGTTGGTGGTGTGTATTTACCTCCAAACCTCAGCTCGAATACTGACACGTTAGACTCATTCTTCAATACAATTACATTAATATAATCTCGCATGAAAGATAGGGATTTGTTTGTCTTATGCGGTGATTTCAATCAACCTGGACTATCGTGGTCTCAAAATGAGGATTATTTCGCACCGCTTGCCGTTAACCCTGCCTCATCCTACTTTATAGATGGATTAGCTGAATTCAATCTGCGTCAACTTTCAGGGGTCGTAATTATTTTTCGGAGGCAACTAGATTTAGTTTTTGTTAATGAGTTAGTGACATATTCATGCTCACCAGTTTCTTGTAGTATTGACCCTATTGTTAAATTAGATCATTATCACCCACCTCTGGAATTCGTAGTAAATGTTCCTTTACCGCATAATGGTAATAATGTTAGAGATAACAAATCTGAGTTGAATTTTCGGAAAATGAACTTAGAAAAATTTAGGGAAATCATAACCAACTCTGATTGGAATTTTTTAGAAATTAGAACCGATTCTCCCTCCACTGTGGACGTAGCGGTGGAGCAATTTAGTAATATTGTTAAGGCAGCTCTCCCTTTATGTTGTCCTCGTTCTAAACCCTCCTGTCGCCTTCCTTGGTACGATGCTACATTGCGGTCATTAAAGGCGGATAGGACACGTGCCCTCAAAAAACTCGGTTCAACTCCTTCTGAGTATAATCGTAGAGTTTTCAAATATGCCGCTTCTGCTTTTCGTATTTATAATCGGGCCAGTTATAGGTTGTATCTTGGAAGGCTTCAATGCATGTTATACCGTAATCCTAAACTTTTTTGGTCTTATGCCAAGAAGCGTCGTAATCCCTCTTCCCTTCCTACTTCCATGTCGCTCGGTACGGTCACTACGGACAATGCTGCTGACACCTGTTCCCTATTCGCTGAGCATTTCGCCAATGGTCTGTCTAGACCGGAGAGTCAACCTCTGACGGAGTCTGAGGGCATATGGCCTGGTTTAAATTCCGTCGCTTGGGCTGAGGGTATTGTCAATGTTAATACAGTCTCTGAAGCTCTTAAAAAACTTAAGCCATCCTTCTCCCCTGGACCGGATGGAATACCAGCCTCGGTTTTAAAAAAGTCACCCTTTCTATTCGTCCCTCTATTGGTAAAATTGTTTAACCTATCTTTGTCCTCGTCTTCATTCCCTTTATTGTGGAAGCGAGCATGGCTAGTTCCCATTCACAAAAAAGGTAACCCGTCTGTCATTTCCAATTACCGTGGCATCTCAATACAATGCGCAATAACCAAGGTATTTGAGCATATTATCCATACCTATATGTTTAAACTCACCTCTTCTACTATTATCCCTCAGCAACATGGCTTTTTTCCTAACCGTTCTACAACAACTAACCTTATGTCCTTCACCTCTTTCGTATCATCCCAGTTAGAGTCAGTTAAACAAGTTGATACTATTTATACTGACTTCAAATCTGCATTTGATCGTATTCCTCATTCCTTACTTCTAAATAAAATTTCACAACTTGACGTCAATAATCTTTTTGTATCTTGGTTACGTTCTTTTCTATGTGATCGTTCCTATAGTGTTAAATTTAATAATATGTTTTCGACTCCCTTTTCATGTAGTGCAGGCGTACCGCAAGGTAGTGTTCTAAGTCCTTTGCTGTTCATAATTTTTATTAATGATGTCCGTACCACCCTCCCTCCTGAGTGTTTCCTCTGCTACGCAGACGACCTCAAAATCTTTCTCCCAGTTTCGTCTCCTAGTGATTGCATTTCCCTACAAAATATTCTTGATCGTTTTTCGTCTTGGTGTTCTAGTAATTCCCTCACATTATGTCCTGATAAGTGTAACGTCATTTCGTTTAGTCGTTCGCAGTCTCCAATCACTTACTCGTACGTCCTAAATTCTGTACCAGTCAATCGTGTTTGTGTCGTAAAAGACCTCGGTGTCTTGCTTGACAGAGGCCTCACCTTCAGCCACCACATTGACTCAGTTGTCAATCAGGCGCGGAAAACATTGGGTCTCCTAAAGAAAATTGCGTGCGATTTCTCCGACCCTATGTGCCTCAAGACTCTGTTCTGCTCTCTGGTCAGATCGATTTTGGAGTACTGCTCAGTAGTCTGGTCCCCTACAGCTCGAACCCACGTGGAACGTATCGAGCGGGTGCAGCGATCGTTCACCAGGTTTGCTATATATAAAATCCTGGGTAGATTGTCCTCCCCCATACCTCCTTACGAGGGCAGGTGTCGGCAGCTTGGCCTGGAACTATTGGAAAACCGCCGTTCCCATGCCCAATCCACCTTTATTGCCGCATTACTCCTTGGTAATATTGATTCTCCTTCCCTTCTTTCTTCTATCCCTTTCTACGCCCCTAACCGTGTTCTTCGAAACCGCCCTCCCCTAGTGATCCCTTCCCGCCGAACTGCAGTGGGCCGTAATGACCCCCTTCTTCGTGCAATTCGTCGATTTAACTGTGTATATTCTATGTTTGATTACAACCTTCCCTTATCCTCTTTCCGATCCCGCATTAGAACCCTCCATAATCCCGTGCTGCCTTAATTTTTAATTTTTAAATTTTAAATTCTAATTTTCTAAAAAAAAAAATTCTCAAATTTTAGATAATTTGTTGTTCATTTTTGTTAGGTTAGGAAATTAGGTAATAAGTATTATTTAAGTATTTGTGTAACCAAAAGGTAGACAAATAAATTTGAATATGAATAATATGAATAATATGAATAATAACCGATTTAGCTTCTTCTGGCTCTAGCAGAATCGGGTTTTTAAAAATTCGGAAACGGTTGGCTAAAATCCCGAACACATTTTCAACGATCATTCGAGCACGAGAGTGACGTTTGTTGAAAACTCTTTCAATTGTCCCTTCCGCATGCATGCCTCCAAATGGTCGAATGCAGTACCTGGTAAAAGCAAACGCTTTATCGCCTAAAAGAAAGTAAGGTACTCGCATTGCATATGGAACTCGCAGTGGTTCAGGTTCCGGAACGTTCAAACTGTTGTTTTCCGGCTTCTGGTACAAGCGTGTGTTTTTAAACACACCTCCGTCAGATATTCCACCTTTTCCTCCAATATCTGCATGTAAAAAGTTGTAATCGGCATCTACTACCGCAAGTAATACAATGCTGAAATAATGTTGATAGTTGTAATACTCTGATCCACTATTACTAGGCTTTTCCACTTGTACGTGTTTGCCATCAATGGACCCAATTGCATGCGGAAAATTCCACCTTTGTTCAAACTTTTTTGATTTCTCCTTCCATTCTTCTGCTGTGGACGGGATCTGAAATGATAATAACACATACAAAGATAAATTGATTATATATTTCATAAATTTAACTCATATGTATTGCTCGTCGTTGGATATTAATGCAACCTTATTTATTTTGTAACTTTTTGATTATGCTATCTCATTATTTTTTATCTCTCTTTTCAGTTCGATGACGACCTAGAACAACACACCTCCACCCAAACCCACCCAATCCCTTATTGTTCCTATTCCTCAATTCCGCCCCAACCAACAATCCCAGCACCAATCCCAGCACCAATCCCAGCACCAACCCCAGCACCAACCCCAGCACCAACCCCAGCACCAACCCCAGCACCAACCCCAGCACCAATCCCAGCACCAACACCAGCACCAACCCCAGCACCAACCCCAACACCAACCCCAACACCAACAACAGCGGGGAACTATTATACAATGTTTGGCCAGTGGGTGGGGGCATGGTTGAACCATCTACCACCAGAACAGCAAAATGATGCCACGAACCATTTGCGGCAGACAATGCTAGAGTGGGATCTAAAACACAAGAAAAAATAAAATAAAAATTATAAAAACCATACCTTTACATAGCTCCGCAAATGTTTATTTAAACATGCACACACATCCTTCACAATTTTGGCAATCGACGATTTAGAAACCTAAAATTATACAATACTCATTATAATCCGAACATGTCATTTTAATTTGTTCAACATTCGGCTATTGCATGGTTTTCGATTGCTGACTTCTCTTCACTTGCTTTTGTCCGAAAAAGTTTTATCAGTCCTGCGTACGGGGAGACGGTTTGAATGAGATTCGATGCTGCCACGGTGCTGCCATGGAAAAGTCCGAAAACTACCGTCTCCAATCGGACCGCCGAAACAAGAAAAAAAACAAAACATACTTACCCGAAACAAGTATTGCAAACTTGCAAATGTCTCCCCCGTTGCCAAATACCGCAATGTTATTAAAAGCCTTTCTTGGGCCGTGATCGCTTCTCGCATATTTGTATCCATGCGGCTTATTTCTGGACCGACCAAGGCATAAAGACGATCGAAATCTTCGTGTTTCATCCGCATAAAATTTTTTATCGTATCGTTTACCATTTCGGCCTTGATGTCGTCCAACAGACGATTTACAGGATTTCTGCGGAAGAAAACTGGTCGCATCCACCACCGACGGTTTCGCCGAAGACGCCGGTTGTATATCGTTATTTGATAAATCATCACTCATGGCTGGAAAATGAAACTGCTCACGAATTAACTCGCTCAATTGTGGCGGCGGAAGCCAAAACAAAACAACTCAACGCATGCAAATGATGTGTATAGCTCAGGGTTGGCTTCGCGGAAACGATATATCTTTTTGACAGGTAAATATATGCGCAATCTGAGATTGCGCGTCGTCTATTGCTACGGTTACGGCCAAAATTTGACGGCAACGCCTGTAAATACCCGCCATGCAACTGACAGCGATTTGCTAGGGTGCGCGAGAGCTCGCACGCCATACTAGTTCACCGCCCCAGAGCCCTCGCATTAAAGAGCTTGCGAGCCTTGGTAGTTTTTTCATGGATTCATGGATTCCTCGGGAACGCACAAACTTCGTGACTCGGGCACAGTTGACTGAAAATTAACGATATATAGTGCGAATATATATATATATATATATATATATATATATATATATATATATATATATATATATATATATATATATATATATATATATATATATAAATAAATATATATATATATATATATATATATATATATATATATATGTATATATATATATATATATATATATATATATATTTTGTTTTTTTTTTGTTAAATACATTTTTGAATTATCGAATTTTTCGAATCGAATTATCGAAGCGCAGATAAACGATCTAGCTAGGAGGTTAGCGGAAAGACAAAAAGTAGAACAGGTTGACGCGGCGGTGAAATACACCCAGCTACCCGACACATTAAAGTATCTACCGGAATTTACGGGCGATAAAAATACGTTAACCACATGGATTGACACAGTGGAGAGGACATTGATCCTTTGTCAAGAGTCAGAAGGAAGTGCGGTGTATCAAATATGGTTGGGACACGTGCGAAATAGAGTAGTTGGAAAGGCAAACAAAGCATTACTGACGAAGAACTGTCCACTTAATTGGACTACAATGAAACAAATCCTAAATGAACATTTCTCTTCGAAAAGGATTTTATCCAATATTGTGTCAGATATTTTGGTTCTAAAGCAAAATAGTCTATCGCTTAAAAATTATATCAGTGTGTGTGAGGAACTTTATTATGAGCTTAACACAAATATTTATCAGGACCAAATCGATGCGGGGCATGAGTGTGCAATTATGCGTGTGATGACGATCACTATAACGAACGCGTTTATCGATGGTTTAAATTATGATTTGCCTAGACTGGTTAGAACAAGTAAACCTGAGTCACTAGAAGATGCATTTAAGGCAGCAAGAGAATTAACAGAAGTACAAGTTAGAGAAAAACAAAGGAATCAGTCGACGGATAAACCTTCGGTAAGAACAAATCATTCTGCACATTATAATCGAAGTGATACTAATGAAGCAATGGATGTTGACCCATCCACGCGACAGTCAAACAATAGTCGATCGAATCGGCGATCAAATGAAATGCAAGGAAATAGGCAAACAAGTTATTTTAAGCCAACAGGCCAACCACGTTTTCATGTCGAAGAATTAACTAATGTCCATCAGAATGAATCAGATGAAGTTAATGATGATTTAAATTTTCACATGGCTCAACAGCAAAAAGCAAAAATGCAGGTTCTATGTGTTTGATTTTCATCCGTTCTTCGATGGTCTGTTAGTTTATGAATCTTTGAAAAAACTAGATTCAAGTATCGTAACGGCAAATAACACTTTAAAAATAGGCCAAACTATTATTCCTTTACATACAAAAAATTGTGAAAAAAAAATTACGAATTTGGAAAAATTTGAATATAAAATTACTCCTGCACAGACCCCGTACGAAACTGGTGATTTTT